>NC_090321.1:34329619-34636236 GCF_040869045.1 Eurosta solidaginis
CTGGCCACTGTGACATCTCAAGAAACTGCGCTGCGGATAAGCTAGCTAGGGAAGACACAAATCATCAAACAATAACCACCGCTGGTTGGGCCATCCCCCTCCTCTAAGCGCCTGCAAGAACTGCTTGCGATCTGTATTCACGGATCAAGTAAACGACAGATGGACCATGGAATCTACATGTAGAATATCCAAGCAAATCTGGCCGAAGCTGGATGAAACGAGATTGCGCCAAATCTTGGAAAAAAACCGTGAAAAGGAAATCGACACACATTACCTCTTCGTCGACTTTAAAGCCGCCTTCGACAGCATGAAATGGAGCTGCCTATATGCCGCTATGTCTGAATTTGGTTTCCCCGCAAAACTTATACGGCTGTGCAAAATGACGTAGAGCAACACCATCAGCTCAGTCAGAATTGGGAAGGACCTCTTCGAGCCGTTCGAAACTAAACGAGGTTTCAAACAGGGTGACCCCCTATCGTGCGATTTCATTAATTTGATACTGGAGAAAATTATACTAGCTGCAGAACTTAACCGCACTAGAACAATATTCTATAAAAGCGTGCAATTACTGGAATATGCTGATGACATTGGTATCATCGACCTAAACACCCGCGCTGTTAGTTCTGCTTACTCCAAACTGGAAAAAGAAGCGGTAAAGATGGGTTTGATGGTGAATGAGGACAAAACGAAGTACCTGCTGTTATCGAGCAAAGAGTCAGCGCATACGCGTCTTGGCAACCACGCTACTGCTGGCAGCCATAATTTCGAAATAGTAAAAGACTTCGTTTAATTGGGAACCAGCATCAACACTAGCAACAAAATCAGCACTGAAATCCAGCGAAGAATCAATCTTGCCAATAAATGCTACTTTGGACTAGGTAGGCAATTGAAAAGTAAAGTCCTCTCCCGGCGAACGAAAATCATACTCTACGAGTCACTTATCGTACCCGTCTTGCTATATGGGGCAGAAGCATGGACCATCACAACAGCAGATGAAGCGGCTTTGGGAAAGTTTGAGAGAAAAGTTCTTCGAAAGATTTATGGACCTCTACGCGTTGGCGATGGCGAGTACCGAAGAAGATTTAATGATGAGCCGTACGAGCTATACGCAGATATCAACATAGTCCAGCGAATAAAAACGCAGCGGCTGCGCTGGCTAGGCCATGTTATGCGAATGAAAGATGATGCTCCGGCCAAGAAAGTGTTCCACTCCATTGGAAGGAGCAGGTGGAAAACGATTTAAACTCACTTGGTGTGACCAATTGGCGCCGGTTGGCGGAGCTAATGAGCGACTGGCGCGCCTTGTTGGGTGGCCATAACCGTTTAGACGGTTAAGCGCCAATTAAGTAAGTAAGTAAGTAGGCAATTTTTAGACAACCTGCCATAGCTGCGCAGATAGTTCCATTTCGAAGGGTGCTACGCCTTCATCATCAGTACGCTTTAGGCACGCTGCGCTAACCATTTAGCTATACAGCGGTGGTTTACTTGACTGATAAATTGCTACTTCTATTCCTCCTTACCAACTACCAACTATATATAATCAGCGTTGAGCCATCTGTTGCAAATAGGGCTGGGAACTGTGCACGGACTTTTAAAAAGAGAATATTGGTAGACGGAAAATTTAAATAGTGGTAGAGGTTGGTAAATTTTTTTTCCAAGAAAAAAACAGCTACAGTATATATTTGTGCAAAACAATTCATATTAATTAAAAAAAAATTTTTTAGTTAAACGGTTTTATTGAAAAGAATACTTACATGAAATAATAATAATACGAAAAGCTAGAAAATAAGGTAATAGTCTAGTTGAGGGGTCGACTGCTAATGGCTACCGCCACGGTGATGCACAATTTTTTTGTGGGTATGAACACAACAACAACCACATGGAAATCGCCGACTTCAACTGCAAATATCTCCGGACAGGGATAAAATTTTTCTTTTCCGCCTTCGGATTATTGTTCTCGAGATTAATACGCGTCTTTTGACACCACACTCGATATTTTTGGTAGCGTATTAGCAGTCGACCCCTCAACTAGACTATTACCGAAAATAATTAGGTAGGTCCTAGGTACTAGTCATCACACTCCTTATCAATCTAGGGCGTTGATCAGACAATTAAATAAAAGCGTTGGGAGCGTGAAATTTCTAAAAATGTGAGGCGTAGCATAACCTGATTAAGGTTCAGTTGGTTTAACTTATGACTATCAATAGAAATATGACGCGTCCAACGCTTTTATTTAATTGTCTGATCAACGCCCTAGATTGATAAGGAGTGTGATGACTAGTACCTAGGACCTACCTAATTATTTTCTAGCTTTTCGTATTATTATTATTTCATGTAAGTATTCTTTTCAATAAAACCGTTTAACTTAAACATTTTTTTTAAATTATTTTATTTTCAAGTTTTTAGTCTTTATTTAATTGCGTATTATTTCTAATTCTATTTAGTTCATTTAGTGACTCATTATTACAAGGACTCTTTCCTGACAATTTGTTACAATATAAGTCCTCAATAGATAATCCTTACAAAGACTTAACTCGACTCTGCGCCACGTATGCTTGTCCCTCCTCCAACTCCAAAATATTTTAACGTCACTTCTACTGGACTGCAAGCAATATTTGTTCCAAATATGAGCCAAATCGGGCATCATAGGTCGCTTTCTATTCATGTATGTATTATGTGTTCCAAATCTGGACCAAATAAAATCGGACCACAAATACGATTTTTGTGAATATCTCGATCCTTGCGCCACCTAGCGGCGATTTTTTTTGATAGGTCGCTTTCTATGCTTGTATGTATTATGTGTTCCAAGCATGAGCCAAGTCGATTTTTGTGAATATATCGATACATGCGCCACCTAGCGGAGATTTTTTTCTTATTATTGCATTGTCATCGGGTTCTGAACTGTATTCCAAGTTTCAAGCTTGTAGCTTATCGGGAAGTTACTTAAATTTCAATTACAAGATTCGTTCACCACGGCCTGTCAACTCAAGCTAAATAAAACAGTTTAAAAATACATTTAAATTTGTGTATACATAGCTTATGCACATATCATACTTGCTTGCAATATTTCGAGCTTGAAATACTGATGAAAATTTACCGAACCGTCTAATTAAAACAACATTTTTTCAATGTACCAAGAATACTGCCACAAAATAACCGACTTTGGTATTTACTTAAACCTTTTTTATTTTCGTTTAAACTTATTCACAAAAAACTGATGAAAATAGCGCAGAGAAATATTTGCGTGCTCATTTACCACATTTATTTCATAAACAAATTTATTTCTTGTTTGAATTCGTACACAAACTTTTCAAAATAAAAACCGAAATAAATGTAATCTTCTTTTGAAATCGCAATGGCAAAATTATTATATACCAAATGATCGCAGTATTTGGTTTCAATGCAAATATGTATATTGAAATGTTGGTAGATTTTTGGGCTTTGGTGGTAGAAGTGGTAGAAAATGAAAATGGGCTAAAAAGTTGGAAGATCTACCAATAAAGTGGTAAAGTCCGTGCACTGGCTGGGACTATCCGCATATTCGAATATCCGGATATCTATACGGATATCCGTTGACACGGATAAAATCCGGACGGCATATCCGATTAATATTCGTTTGTGAAATTATCCGGTATCCGGATTTATGAAGATCCGGTTAATAACCGTATTTTTGGATATCCAGTGAAAGCACCAAAGTGAATACAAAAAAGGCTCGTATTGAGAAATATGTAATATGATGTTCTTCTTGTTCTGGTGTAAGAAAATAAAAAAAAAAAATAAATGTAAGGCGCGATAGCCTCCGAAGAGATCTAAGGCCGAGCTTCTCTTCCAATTTGCGTCGCGCTCCTCTTGACTTTCCCTACAAATTGGCCTGACGGGACCTACATGTTTTATGCCGACTCCGAACGGCATCTGCAAGGCAGATGAGTTTTCACTGAGAGCTTTTCATGACAGAAATACACTCGGAGCGCTTGCCAAACACTGCCGAGGGGCGACCCCGCTTAAAACACTTTCTTCTAATTGAAAAACCTTATTTCTAAAATTTTGATGTTGCTTTGCCCGGGGTGTGAACCCAGGGCATACGGTGTGGTAGGCGGAGCAAGCTACCATCCCACCACGGTGGCCCCCAGAAACAGAAAACAAGTACCGATATCATTTCCCGACTCAAAAAATTTCGTGTTTGACGAACTACATTTCCAGCACTTGCAAATACCTTTTCAAAAGCTGTTTAAGTGGCAGGAACCGCAAGATAACTTTTGCCGATTTTCGACAGATTCGGATATATTTTTTCATGGTCTTGGTTTATTGTTTGGTTTATTTGTTTTTCGAATAAGTAGCGCTGAAACTCGTCTTCCTCCCTTGTGTCACTGTCATTATCATTTAGGAGTATTTCCATGGCCGTGAGATCACTGTTTTCCGGAGCTTCTTCTTGGGCATTTATATCAGCAGTACCCATTTTATTGCCATTTTTCCACATAATTTTTTATTTTGTTACGAAAAGCATCGCTTTCAACGTGCTTCAACTCTTTGAACCTCGGATCAAGACAACTCGCCATATGTGCAATTATAATATTTTCCAGAGATGGATCTTCAATGTCTTCAATAGAAAAACGTCTTCTCAAGTCTGCAGCTACTTTTTCTGTTTTTGCCATCCTCGTATAAGTCTTTTTAAATTTCAGATGCTTATTAATAATTTTATGAATGATGGGTTTCACTTTAGAAATTGTAATCTCGGTATCACTGCAATTGTCGCAATTTCGAAAGGGATGAGTTAATCTATTAGAGCATCAACTGCTTCCCAGTCACTGTCCGAAATTGCGATATTTTAAGCGGCCTTGTTGTTGAAAATTGAACAATCAGCAATGACTGCAATAATAGAAGGTCTAAGCTCTTTAACTCTTCCAACATAAAAAGAACTAAATTCCATCTAGTTGGACAACTTTAGATTAGTTTTTTAACTGTCTTTTCAGTTTGTATTAAATGTTTCTCGAAAGCATATGTACGTTTACTCGAAAGATTGAAATTGATCACCAGTTTCAAAACCTTTTGGATGGCTCCAAAACAGTCCGGAGTTTAATTTCTAAATTAACACTCAATTGTGGTATATGTGCACTGGATAACTGGTTATGTCAGGGCTCAAACACCGAACAGAATTTGGGTCCATACCATTCTCTTGAAGATGGAAACCCCGATAGTGGCTCCATAGACTTTATGTCGATCCTTTGTTTTGTAGCGTTTTTTCACAATATAAACAAATGGCACTGTTCTTATTTTCACTTGTCTGGAAAAATTTTGCTTTTTAATTGTTGACGTTAATTTTATAATCTACAAACCTATTTTGTGAATAATTTTTCGATGTTTGCTTCGTTCAATTCTGATATGCAAATATTTAACTTTTATATTCCAGTATCAGGCCATACGGATATCCAGATTTTCCGTTTTCATATCCGGATAGCCGCATTTTTTGTTAAGCTGTCCGGTTATTCGAATATCTGGTTTATCCGGATAGTTGAAAAATCCGGATGCACTTCACAGCCCTAGTTGCAAACCACTGATAATGCTGGATTTGTTTTTTAAACGGTTTTATTTAGCTTGATTTGACAGGCAGGTTGGCTGGCTGGCACGAATTTTGTAATTGAAATTTAAGTAACTTCCCGATAAGCTACAAGCCTGAAACTTGGAATATAGTTCAGAACTCGATGACGATGCAATAATAAGAAAAAAATCGCCGCTAGGTGGCGCAAGGATCGAGATATTCACAAAAATCGTATTTGTGCTCCGATTTGGCTCATATTTGGAACACATAATACATACGAGAATAGAAAGCGACGAATGAAAAAAAAATCGCCGCTTGGTGGCGCAAGGATCGAGATATTCACAAAAATCGTATTTATGCTCCGATTTGGCTCATATTTGGAACACATAATACATACAAGAATAGAAAGCGTCCTATGACAAAAATCGCCGCTAGGTGACGCAAGAATCGAGATATTCACAAAGATCGTATTGTGGTCAGATGGATATCACCTATGATGTCTGATTTGGCTCATATTTGAAACAAATATTACATACAGTAGAAGTGACATCAAAATATTTTGCAGTTGGAGGAGGGACAAGCACACGTGGCGCAGAGTCGAGCAAAGTCTTTGGAAGGATTATGTATTGAGGACTTATATTGTAACAAATTGTCAGGAAAGAATCCTTGTAATAATGAGTCACTAAATGAACTAAATAGAATAAGAAATAATAGGCAATTTAGTAAAGACTATAAACTTGAAAATAAAATAATTAAAAAAAAAATTTTTTTAAGTTAAACGGTTTTATTGAAAACAATACTTACATGAAGTAGTAATAATACTAAAAGCTAAAAAATAATTAGGTAGGCCCTAGGTACTAGTCAACACGCTCCTCATCAATCTAGGCCGTTGATCAGACAATTAAATAAAAGCGTTGGAAGCGTCAAATTTCTATTGATAGTCATATATAAGACCAACTGAACCCTAATCAGGTTATGCTACACATTTTAGGAAATTTCACGCGCCCAACGCTTTTATTTAATTGTCTGATCAACGCCCTAGATTGATGAGGAGTTTGATGACTAGTACCTAGGGCCTACCTAATTATTTTCTAGCTTTTAATATTATTATTACTTCATGTAAGTACTGTTTTCAATAAAACTGTTTAACTTAGAAAATTATTTTAATTATTTTATTGTAAATTACTTTGTTTGACATTCCCAAGTCCTCTCGGTTTTTATTAACAATAATTTTGGTTTTATCGGCCTATTGATAAATGATTCAAGGATCGATTCGTGGAAAAGGCCAGAACAATAATTTTTTCTAATGATAATTATTGTGTTTTTTTTTAATATTTCTATAATTGAAAAATTTTATTTTGTTTTTTGGAATAGTAAAATCGTGAAAAATTTTCTAAAAATTTTATCATTAGAAAAATATTATTGTTCTAGCCTTGAGCTCGAATCGACCCTTGAATCATATATCAATAGGCCGATAAAACAAAAACTATTATTTTAAAAAACAATTTCTCCCCAAATAAATCAATACTATATTTGGATTTCTATCTTTAGCTTAGATTTTACCTAAATGTTATTTTTTAATTTTACTTTTCGTTCAGAATATAACAAAGGCTATTTTACTCCTAGTTTTTGCCCATACTCTTTACTTTTATTTTTTGCTTTTTATGTTTCGATTAGAACGCTGCTGTAATTTTTTTTAATATTATTTTTTGAAAATTTTCGTTATTGTTTAATTTTATGTTTTCGCTCGGATCATAAGTGTTACTTGTTCAGTTTAATTTTCCCCTTAGAAAATAACGGTTATTTTTTGCTCGCAAAATATTCATATTGTGACGAATATTAGCTACATTAAGGGATACTATCATCTCTAGGCCGATGCTAAGCATTGTCTTGTATGCACATCAATAAATCAATCATTATATACGTACACGCAGCGGAGAAGAGACGCACAAACACATGCAGATATCTTACCTGAGATGCTCCCAAAAGTAGGGTATTATAATTGTGGAAGTGTCGCTCACAAATACGCGCGCATATGAGAAGCTATACACGTGCATCTGCAGTTATAATTTTATAGCAGTAACTAAGTAAATTCTGGTAGCGCCTAGAAGTATGCGAACGAGAAATCACAGAGTATAAAAGGCAGCAATGGTAGAGGCGCGACAATCAGTTTGATTTAAGACGCTATCTGGCGAGCAATAGTAGTACTTTAATAAAGGCTATTTTGCATTATTGAAAAGTGGAGTTATTTATTCAACAGTTTAGTGATCCGAACGTTAGCAGAAAGTTGCAAATAAGAGGAATTGCACTAAATTCCTTACATTAATTTTTAAATCTATTTATTCCATTAGAGAAAACCTGTTTATTTTGGGTTTTTATTTTCGAAATGGAAGTGGAGAAATTGACAAATAGTGAAAATTTCACCATAAATAGGGACAGCCTAGAATAAAACAATTGATATTGATTTTTATCTTCATTTGAAGATAATTGTTATTTTTTAATTTTTTTTATTACTTAGTAAATTTTCGTTATTGATTTTTCGTTTTTGCTCGGTGGTATTCGCTATTTTTAATTTTTATTTTTATTGTACAAAATAACTGTTTTATTTACTTTTATTTATTGCTCAGACAATATTTTATATTTGTTATATTTGATTCTGGCCTCAGAAAATAACTGATATTTCGTAATATTTATTTTTCGATTAGAAATTAACTGTTATTGTTTTTTGTTTTATTTTGCTCTCAGCAAATATCTTTATTTTGCGATTAGAAAATAACTGTTTTATTAATTTTTAATTTGTCGCACAAAAATTTGTTATTTTTATTTATCATTCAAAAAAAAAAAAAAAAAAAAACAACAAAATAATTGTTTTGATTTTTACGGTTTCGACGGTTGAAAACTCTTATTCTTTATCTTTATTTTTAATTCGAAAAATGTTTGTAATGTTTGTATCTTCATTTAAAATAGTCGTGTATTTTTAATTTTTATATTTACATCAGAAAATATTTTCGGTCACAAAATAACTGCTATTTTTTATATCGAAACCGATTTTTTCCTGACTTTATTTTCCAGTGAAAAAAATGATTGTGTTACTTCCCTTTTTTAATATCAACCCATAGAAAAATTGTATAGTTGACAATGCCAAACGACTCTTTATTTTTAAGATAAATAAAACCCAATATGAAGAATTTATGAATAAATTTTGAAATCATACTCATGCTCGTTACTATAATTGAAAAACTCTTCATATATCTTCGAAAATTCAGTATCTGTTTTTTTATACGGTCTGCTGTACACCTACATACCATTAACACATTCATACATACATATAATTTCAAGCATTGTAGTTTCATTTTGAATGAATCAGGCAAAAGATCAAACGATCGATGAAGTATTGAGTGCTGACTGCCCATGTCGCCGAAAGCAATTTGCGCATTTCGCCGACCACCAGTCCGAAACAATCATTTAGCCACCTCAAACTAAAATGAAATGTATAAAAATACAAACAACAACAACAAGCTATAAATAAAACTACAATAAGCATTTGTAGCCGTGCAACATTCGTGTATCATAAGCAAGATTGGCTTGTGCGAAAGCAACAACAGCGCTCACTCCATAGAACAAAAGACTTAAGCAACGAACTTGCTGTTAATAATATTGCGCTGCAGCGGCATTTAGACATTATATAGCCTTTTAAACTATCTATCGTACAGCGCGATACTGATCAAAATGTGATATGCCAGTGTAACCGGTGAAGGAGTTTGGTGGTTTTTGTTTTTATAGTTTTAGTTGTTGGTATGCATAGATTATAGTAAGCGATAAGCGCTTAGTAGGGAGCAGCGGATATTGAAACTTGTTAGACATTCAGGCGTTATTTGTTGTGGCATACTACTTTTATGACTCACATACACAATACAAGTCATTTAGTGGGTGTTGCACTAACTGCCTTGCAGCTTCAAGTATGCTGAGCTGCATGAGCTTGCGTACATTGGTTGGTCAGCTTTGCACGTCGGTCTATCTGTATCTGATTTCACTCTGCATTGACGAAACTAAGCACAAACCTCTGAGCGTTTTGCAAGGAAAAGTATTTTATTTGAAGCAACTTGCATTTCCATTTTGCTTATTTTGCATAAACACATACAAATGTACATGAACATAAACATACACTCTTTTTTATTCATATGCCAATTTTTCTAAATGCTTAAGCCTATTCAACGTCGCATACGACAAACTAAGCTTCCACACTCTCACCGCTACTTCAGTGATTTCATTTTATCTCTCTTCATTTCTGGTGCTACGTGATCGCATGCCAAACATTTAATTGCCTACATAAATATATACATATATGCCTATCCTCGTAGTGCTCTGTGATGTTGAGAGCATTATAACCTTCTTATTTGTGGTATTTTATTACATTTTAGGCTGCACGTAGGAAAATGAAAAAAAGGAATTTGGGGGGTCCTTTGAATTACACAAATTGTGCTTAATTGCATTTTAGTAATAATATTAATAATCTGGCGCAATATACCTCCTAGCAGATTTAAGCCAAGCTTCTTTTCCAGTTTTTGGCATGCAACTTTCAGTACATTAGTACTATTTGGCGAGACCTAGAAATTGTATGCCTACTCCGTTAAGATGATTTTTTGCTGAGAAAATTCTTTCTGGCAGAATTACACTCGGAGGGCTTACTTGTAACTTTTAATTTATTAAAATGAAATAAAATAAGATGGAATTAAATAAAATAAAATGAAATTAAATTAAATCAAGCAAAATAAAATAAACTAAAGTAAAATAAAATTTTATATAAAAAAATAAAGTAAAAAATATATATGATTAAAATAAAGTAAAATAATTTAAAATAAAATAAAATAAAATAAGATAAAATTAAATTAAATAAAACCAAATAAAATAAAATAATATATATGAGATAAAATTATATGAGATAATATATGAGATAAAATAAAATAAAATAAAATAAAATAAAATAAGATGGAAATAAATAAAATAAAATGAAATTAAATTAAATCAAGCAAAATATAATAAAATAAAGTGTTTTATATAAAAACAATAAAGTATAAAAAAATATATTAAAATAAAATTAAGTAAAATAAAATAAAATAAATTAAAATAAAATATATAAATAAAATAAAATAAAACAAAATAAAATAAAATAAAATAAAATAAGATAAAATTAAATTAAATAAAACCAAATAAAATAAAATAAATTAAAATAAAATATATAAATAAAATAAAATAAAATAAAATGAAATAAAATAAAATAAAATGAAATAAAATAAGATGGAAATAAATAAAATAAAATGAAATTAAATTAAATCAAGCAAAATATAATAAAATAAAGTGTTTTATATAAAAACAATAAAGTATAAAAAAATATATTAAAATAAAATTAAGTAAAATAAAATAAAATAAATTAAAATAAAATATATAAATAAAATAAAATAAAACAAAATAAAATAAAATAAAATAAGATAAAATTAAATTAAATAAAACCAAATAAAATAAAATAAATTAAAATAAAATATATAAATAAAATAAAATGAAATAAAATAAAATAAAATAAAATAAAATAAGATGGAAATAAATAAAATAAAATGAAATTAAATTAAATCAAGCAAAATATAATAAAATAAAGTGTTTTATATAAAAACAATAAAGTATAAAAAAATATATTAAAATAAAATTAAGTAAAATAAAATAAAATAAATTAAAATAAAATATATAAATAAAATAAAATAAAATAAAATAAAACAAAATAAAATAAAATAAAATAAGATAAAATTAAATTAAATAAAACCAAATAAAATAAAATAAATTAAAATAAAATGAAATAAAATAAAATAAAATAAAATGAAATAAGATAAAACAAAATAAAATAAATTAAAATAATATAAAATTAAATTAAATAAAACCAAATGAAATAAAATAAATTAAAATAAAATAAAATAAGATAAAATTAAATTAAATAAAACCAAATAAAATAAAATAACATAAAATGAGATAAAATTAAATAAAATATAATGGAATTAAATAAAATAAAATGAAATTAAATTAAATCAAGCAAAATATAATAAAATAAAGTGTTTTATAGAAAAACAATAAGGTAAAAAAATATATAAAAATAAAATTAAGTAAATTAAAATAAAATAAATTAAAATAAAATATATAAATAAAATAAAATAAAATGAAATAAAATAAAATAAAATAAAATGAAATAAGATAAAACAAAATAAAATAAATTAAAATAATATAAAATTAAATTAAATAAAACCAAATGAAATAAAATAAATTAAAATAAAATAAAATAAGATAAAATTAAATTAAATAAAACCAAATAAAATAAAATAACATAAAATGAGATAAAATTAAATAAAATAAAATGGAATTAAATAAAATAAAATGAAATTAAATTAAATCAAGCAAAATATAATAAAATAAAGTGTTTTATATAAAAACAATAAGGTAAAAAAATATATAAAAATAAAATTAAGTAAAATATAATAAAATAAATTAAAATAAAATATATAAATAAAATAAAATAAAACAAAATAAAATAAAATAAAATAAGATAAAATTAAATTAAATAAAACCAAATAAAATAAATTAAATTAAAATAAAATATACAAATAAAATAAAATAAAATAAAATAAAATAAAATAAGATAAAATAAAATAAAATAACATAAAATGAGATAAAATTAAATAAAATAAAATAAAATAAAATAAGATAAAATTAAATTAAATAAAACCAAATAAGATAAAATAACATAAAATGAGATAAGATTAAATAAAATAAAATAAAATAAGATGGAATTAAATAAAATAAAATGAAATGAAATTAAATTAAATCAAGCAAAATATAATAAAATAAAGTGTTTTATATAAAAACAATAAAGTAAAAAAATATATTAAAATAAAATTAAGTAAAATAAAATAAAATAAATTAAAATAAAATATATAAATAAAATAAAATAAAACAAAATAAAATAAAATAAAATAAGATAAAATTAAATTAAATAAAACCAAATAAAATAAAATAAATTAAAATAAAATAAAATATATAAATAAAATAAAATAAAATAAAATGAAATAAAATAAAATAAAATAAAATAAGATAAAATAACATAAAATGAGATAAAATCAAATTAAATAAAATAACATAAAATAAGATGGAATTAAATAAAATAAAATGAAATGAAATTAAATTAGATCAAGCAAAATAAAATAAAATAAAGTGCTTTATATAAAAACAATAAAGTAAAAAAATATATTAAAATAAAATTAAGTAAAATAAAATAAAATAAATTAAAATAAAATATATAAATAAAATAAAATAAAACAAAATAAAATAAAATAAAATAAGATAAAATTAAATTAAATAAAACTAAATAAAATAAGAGTTAGTGGCCTTGAATATTGTAAATTGTTAGATTTGTTGAGCTGAAGCCTTTTAGCTCAACAAACCTAACAATTCTAAATAAGTTCGGGTGTAATTGAACATTACATACTCAGCTGCCAAATTACAGCTGGCATAAATTTTAAATTACCTTCTTTTAAAAGTGGGCGATGCTACCCACATTGTCCAGAATTTTACCAATTTTCTATTCTGCATCATAAGGTCATACCACTTACTAAGTTTCATCGCTTTATCCGCCTTTGGTAATGAATTATTGAACTTTTTCGATATCGAAAAAGTGGGCGTGGTTATAGTCCGATTTCGTTCATTTTAAATGCCGATCTGAGATGAGTGCCCAGGAACTTACATACAAAATTTTATTAAGATACCTCAAAATTTACTCAAGTTATCGTGTTTACGGACAGACGGACGGATGGACGGACGGACGTGGCTAAATGAGATTCTTTTTTAGCCCAGATCATTTTGACATATCTATCTCGATTAGTTTATGCCGTTACGGGGTACCGTTATGCAAACTAAATTAATATACTCTGTGAGCTCTGCTCAGCTGTTTAAAAAAAAAAAATGAAAAAATAGAAAAGAAAATTAAAAAAATAAAATAAAGTAAAGTAAAATAAATAAATATAAAACAAAATAAAAAACAATTTTTTTAATAAAATAACATCAAATAAAATAATAATAAATAAATAAAATAAAATAAAAAAAATATAATAAAATAAAGTAAAGCAAAAAAAATAATATAAAATAAACCAAGGTAAATAAAAATAAAAAAAATAAAAAAAAACAAGTTAGGACGGGACTGTCTTCGGCTGTGCCGAAGACCTCATACCTTTCGTGAATGGGGCTGAACAATAATTTTATCCCATTCGTAATCTCCAAATAATGCGCTGTATAAGATAAGAAATATATAGTGAACAGTTGTACATACCTAAACGATTTTAAGATAAATATAAAAAAATGGCAAAAAACCCCCTTATCTGAACGATCGGTTGTATGGGATATATATTATATATAGCTCCAATCGAAATGAGTTTTACATGTAATCTTCTATGATGTATCAAAATATATATCACCGAGTTTCACGTTTATACTTTCTAAATTGCGGCAGGAATGACCAAAATCGTCTTATCTGAACGATCAGTTGTATGGGAGATATATGTTATAGTGGTCCGATCCTACCGGATCCGACAAATCTAGATCTAATATAAAACAAAAATACATCGTTGTGCCAAATTTCATTGTGATACCTCAAAATTTGAGGACTAGTTTGCGTTCAAACAGACAGGCGGACGGACAGACGGACATGGCTATATCAACTCAGTTTGTCGCCCTGATCAATTCGGTATACTTAATGGTGAGTCTATCTTCTATATTTCTCAACATTACAAACATCGGATCAAAGTTAATATAATAATTCATGAAGGGTATAATAAACATAAATTATATAAATTACTCGGTTTTGTTATCTGCACTAGAGCTGCAAAAGTATCGATATAAATATCGGTACATCGATACCAGGTTCGTGGTGCGATTATCGATGTTTTTTCTAAATATAGAGTACTTTATTTCCATTTCTTATTCCTTTTTCTAGCGGCGGAATTACCAGCCTCTATAACTTTGGTAAGACAAATAAAACATGAATAAATAAAATTACATATGTTAAGTCAGATTTGTGTTTATTTTAGATTAATACCCAACAAGTCGGTGGCTCTGAATATTGAAAAATTCTTACAAAAGTTCAATGTGAAAGTTACGTAATTTTTTTCATATTATATACACATATATACATGTATTCGTATATCTAGATATACACGCAACAGAAGACATCATTGAGTTTGAAGGCGAAAATTGTGTTGCCAAAAAGCTACGAAGTACAAAGTCAAACATTTGGACCCATTTTGACAAAATCAGTAATACTATTGCAAAAAATGTTATACAACTAGTGGTAATACGTCCAATTTGTTTCACCATCTAGAACGATCGCATACAACTGCAAATTTAGATTCACATAGCTCGCCAAATAAGATTAATTTTTATATGAAAAAATATATGAAGATCCATCATCACGTAAAGGGCTTTTGCCAGCACTCTACGGGGGTTTGGCCACCGCAGACGTTCGACCTTTTCCCATAGTGGATGACAAAGGGTGTCGTAACTTTGTATATACCCTCGCTTCGCTGTATAAGCTACCATCGCGAACAACTTTGCAGAATGTGTTTTATGATCGTTTCGAAGTTATGAAGACAATATTACATATATATATTATATTTACATAAATGTCTGAGGTATACCTGGTATTGCTTTTAAATTGAATAAGCGCTTTCACTATAACAAAAGATTCGATATATATCGCGATATATCGATACCCTCCCTCTTAAATATCGAAAATATCGAGTATGCCGAATATCGATACTTTTGCAGCTCTAATCTGCACCATGATGCAATAAAGCAGACAGCTGAAGTCGTAGTCGAAGTAGTACAACAACAAAAATCTGGCGGCCTTCATAATCCGGTCATGCATTTTAGGGATGGTAAATTTTTTAGAACTGTTTTGTTACTTTTTTCATTCTTTATTCGTGAAATGTCCGCACCTTTCAAAAAAGGCAAATTCAGTATATCTCCATTAGTCATTACAGAATAGGGAAATACAAAGAAAATAGAAAAGCAAATTAAAAGTGAGAAGGATGAAAGTATTTGGGCAAATATGGAAAAGTAAAACGAAGATGGCACAAGAAGAAAAGGGAGATGAGAGTAATAGAAGGAATAAGGGCTAGAATTTGAAGAAAAGTAAGAATAAGAAGTTAATGAGAAGAGTAAGACTCCTATTAAGAAAAGATTAAAAGTAATAGTGAGATTGAAATTAAGATAAGAGTAAGGGCTGAAATAGTAAGGGAAAAAAGGGAAATATTGACAAAAGAATGAAAGGGATTAAGTTAAACTGCAATACGTTGATTGCAGAGAAAAATAGCAAGTATTTCATATCGACCACTTATTGAAGAATGTATATGCTCTTAAAATAGATGGCACTATGACTATTGGTGCTATGCTATGCTATGCTATAACTATATTCTCTAGTATAAGGTTAAATAAATTACGCTATAGAGAGTCGCCTTGTTCAAAGTCTAAAATGGTAAGTAAAATTATAAAAAAGCCCGCACATAAAGTGTCAGATTAAGGGGTCAAACATCCGTATTATTAGCTTTTGAAGAGCTACTTGCCATATCCAAACAACCAAAAGCGCTTTCTCCTTTGTAGCGTTTGCCGCCCTCACAGCTGAAAATGCTGACTGACTTAGGTAGGTAGGTAGGTAGGTAGGTGAAAGGATAACCCTCTGAGGTCTTCTAGAAATGGGGTTCCAAGGTACCTGAACCGGACTCTAGCTAGAACCGGGCATTTACACATAAATTGTTCTACTGTCTCCCTGGCATTTGGATCTTTGCAGCTTCTGCAGTATTCGTTATACGGAATGCCTACCTACCTTCTGCCCAATGACCGGTGCAGACTGCTATCAGTTTGCGTGTGTTAGCCCTTGATTTGTTCATAAGACTTCTCGTGCTCTTTCCATCATAGTTTGGCCAAATGGATTTTGATATTGCACAGGTGGTGGTGCTATTCCACTTTGTTTGTGCTTTCTTCAAGTAGAAGCTTTGGATATTCCCCTTGGCTACTGCTAAGGGTTTGCCTATTTCGACACTGGTTATTTCCTAGTTCGTCTCCGATGATCCCCTGCGTGCTAGCTCGTCGGCCTTCTCGTCACCCTCAATCCCCCTATGACCCGGGACCCAGATAACGCGTAGTTCTAGATTGGTGGATAACTGGGATATGAGTCGCTTACAAGCCCACACTAATGTTGAGTTAATGTGTGACGAGGAAAGCGCTTTTATCGCTGCTTGGCTAACCGACAGCATGCAAACTTTACCAGCTATATTCATGCCGTCCAGTGATTTGCAGGCTTGCTAAATCGCGATGGGAGTCTGATTGATGCAGACAAATCTAGGGACTCAGAGAAGACTCCGGCCCTACTCCCGATTCCATCTTGGAGCCGTTAGTGTAGATTTGGATATCGTCCCTTATGCACGGGTTTCTCTTCCACTCGTTTCTGCTTGGAATGACGGTATTACAACCGTACTCAAACTTCAGTTTGCGAGGGTAGTAATCTTTCTAGGTACTACATGTACCATCCGGAAGTTTATTTAGGATACTACTCTGCCCTTGCTGAGTATCCTCCCAACACCCAGACTCACTGAGTCTCAGTGTGGTTTGTGACGATGTAGTAAGTATATGCAAGTCGATCGGAAGCACGTGCAAAATGGGGTCTAAAGCAGCTGTGGGGCAAGTGCGTCCGGTCCCTATGGCACCAACACACGCTGTGCGCTGGACTTTTTGCAGGCTGGTGAGGTTGTAGCTCTTACTTAGAGCTTCCCACCAGACTATGGAACCATAGGTAAGCACCGGTCGCACCACCGCCTCGTACATCCAAAATACCATGCTTGGCTTGAGTCCCCATTTCTTACCAAACATTGATTTGCAGGCATAGACGGCGACGCAGGCCTTCTGTACCCGCTCTTCGATGCATACTTTCCAATTCAACTTGCAGTCAATTGTTAGTCCCAGATACTTGGTACTCGATGACAGGGTTAATCGCTGTCCGTTTAAGAATGGTAGTCTAAAGGCAGGTGGTTTGTACTTCCTCCTGAAGAGAAGCAGGTTCGTCTTGTCGGGATTTAACCTAAGACTACATCCCTGTGCCCACCTACTGAGTTTAGCCAAGGCCCTTCCATGATTTCGCTCATTACGGAGGGGAAAGGATCAAAGACCAAGATCGCCACGTCGTCGGCTTACGCCACGATCTTAACCCCCCCCCCCCTGCGTTAAGTTTTCCTAGGATTTTATTTATGGTGATCAACCAAAGCAGAGGTGAAAGCACCCCACCCTGTGGTGTGCCTCTGTATACCTGCTTGCCAAGCTCTGCTGTTATTTCGCGGTTGCGAAGCAGGGTTGAAATCCAAAGCCGTAGGGGTTCTCCATCCCTGCCCTACCGAGGGAGCTCAATAAAGTCTTTGGCTACTTCATGCCCCCTTCTGCCGGCCTTAGGGATGAAAACCACCCTTGTTGTCGTCCACGAGACCGGAATGTGGTTGAGACAAATGCATGCCTCGAAGATCTCCTTTAGTTCCTTAACCAAAGATTGCTGAGTCTTCTGCAGCAAAATAGGTAAAATACCATCCACGCCCGGTGATTTATATGGAGAGAAGCTATATATTGCCCAGGCAATTTTCTTCTCCGCTAAAAGGTTGTATATGAGGCCAACAGGTACTTCCTGATGTGCCGTTTTTGTATCGCGTACTCCCTCCCCCGATCCATCTGGGAAGTGAGCATCTAGGATGTTTGGAGTCTCAGCCGCCGATCCTGCCCATGTTCCATCGGCGCGTTTGACAAATGTCTTGTTTGAATGACTCTTGGCAAGAATATTTCCCTGCCTGGCTGAGTCCTTCGTGGACTCAATCGACTTGCAGTGTTCTCCCCAGGAGCTTCATTTTGCTGTCAATATGGCTTTCTTATACTCCCTCAGATCCGTTCTGTACACCTGGAAATCATTCCTGAATGACAGTCGTTGGAGACCCTCCTCAGTTTTGGCTTCAGGTCGCTGATATTTTTGTCCCACCACGGTGGGAGGGTCTTTTTGCTCCTCGAAATTGGACAGGCAACTTCAAAGGCCACATGGAAACTTTTCTCCAGAGACCGAACTCGGTCGTCAAGAATGTCTGTAGATTGTATAGGCGTCCTACTTCTATGAGGTCTATCGCTGACTATCTTGTCAAATAGGCTCCAGGACGTCTGTTTAGGGTTTCTGTGCGGCTGACTTAATTTCTTTTTCCCAGTCTATGTTGAAAAGCATCAACCGGTGATCCGACAGGGAAATTTTTTTCGACACCTCCCAGTTTCCTATTGTAAGCTCCAGGGAGTCAGATGTTAGTGTTATATCAAGAACTTCCTCCCACTCCTGGTAGTTCGCCGTACTGGGAAAACTGAAGGTGGGAGAGCTACCTTTTTTACATATTTAAAGGTTGTTAGCTAATATAAATTCAAACAGAGACTCACCCCGTTCGTTTATCTCGCTGCTACCCCAAACCGCGTGCCTTGCGTTGGCGTTGCAACCCATCACGATGGTCTCCTTCTTGATTGTATGTGCTATCATTTGCGCAACCTCCTCTGGAGGAGCGGGTCGATCGTGGGCCATATAAACCGAGGCGAAAGTCACGCTTCAGCCGATTTTTGACTCGACCTTGACCACAGCAACGTCGTAACTACTGAATTTAGGTAAAAATAAAGCATTAATAGTATTCCTAACGAAGATACAAGCCCTCGGTTTACCTTCACCATGTGTGTAAAAGAGGTTATAGTTTCGGGTCTTTAGGCCCATAACCTGCGACCGCCAGATCCATGGTTCCTGCACTAGGCAGATATCAATGTCCTCCTCCCTGAGCATGACCAGCAGGTTATCCGAGGCAACTTTTGAGTGCTGCAGGTTAATTTGAGCCACCCTGAGCATTGGGTTGAGACTCGTCTGCTCGCCTTCCGAGGATTGACGACCCATCCTCACCAAGCTCCGCCAGGTTGAGCTCTCCCAGGAGTTTGTTGGCGTCGCCAAAAGATCGTCTTCAGAGAGCGTTCCCAGAACGCTCACTTTCTCCCCCTTCTTTTTATTATTTGTATTTATATTGGGCATACAGTTCCCACGAGTTTGTATGAAATGGTTAGTCATCCCCCGGCACAGCCAGTATACTTATACAATCGACCGTGTCCGGGCATCGAAGGGGACCGTTCGCGATCAGCCTTTCAATAAACACCCACTGACCACACAGGCATCGGTACGGGTACCTCAACACCTTGGCTTGGGTGTTGTTGGTGCGGCAATCCTAACACCTCCTGCAGAGACAAGTGATGCGTTCGTCTGAACACGCCATCGACGCTGTAGGACATATGGGGCTTTCCTTTTAGTTCGTCTCGTATTGGAACCCCTCCGCAGAGGAGATTCCAACACGACACTTAAGCCGCTTCTCCATGACAAGGCGACCAACATTGGAGGGGCTGACTGGCTTAATTTATAAAAAAATATTTATTGACCTTAATAGATATCAGCACGTCGAAGTAAGATATTTTCCAATACGAAATTCCATGCCGTCTTCTAAGGGGTTTTTAGTGTTGTTTTAGCAATTGTTGCTATTATAACTGCTCCCTCACCGTAAGCAAGTAATTGAAACGCCCCTTTTAGTTCAGTATCATCGACGTACCACAAAATCTACATTGACGCTGGTAAATGCACCGACACATATGCTATTATAAGTACATACGTGATAACATACAAACATTTTATTCTGCAGATCTACTGCTAAAGGAAGCAATGCAGATGGGTAAGCCGAAGTACAGAAGTAAAACATTTGATGGCAGTCAATTTATGGAAGCTAAAGTAAGAACACTTTTTAAATGAATCAAAATAGCTCCGACGCAGCATGAAGCTTCTGCGCGCATGCGCAAGCGTACTACGATGACCAGTCGCCTTAGGGACAGCCCCAGCAGGAATGGAGTAACGACATAGCAATGAAGGTATACAAGAGGTACGTACGAGAGCGAAAGGACGCGTATGAGTGTGAGTGTGTGTGTATTGCAAGTCGCACGCGTACGTGTTGTTGCTGATCGTGGGATATTCTTTTTTGTTGGCTCATATAAAAAATGCGCATTTGTAGACTTATGCCACAGTTCTACTTCAACTTATTCTTAAATATACTTATATCTTTGTTTGTTTGTATATTCGTATGTAAGTATGTTTCTATATAATTGTGTGCGTGCCACATTCGGCATCACAGGTGATAACTAAAGCCTCTGATGCTAATGTGATTACAGCCTTTAAGTTTATAAACATCGGTTGAACATCAACAACTTCTTTCCTGCCTACAAATGCGCATGCGGGCGAGATTACTTGGCTTCTTCCTACAAAGCCGCCTGCATGGGATACTCCTCGATAATTTCGCAATACAATCAATGGAAGGGTTCAGGTTTCCCTATCCATACGTACATTAAACCGACTCAGATTATACAAAGAAACATTTTTTAACACTTCGAGTTCGCGGATTTGGAGACTTTGACCTTCTTTGGTGGGGATGGCATGTGGTGCGATAGTTATAGTTTTGTGTCCCCTGGAATCCGATGGCACAGTGTTCCGGCTCTATTCCGTGAGACGTGAAAGATGCATAGCAGGTTGAACAGCTTGACCAAAAGTGATAGTTTCCTTGAAGGTGTTTAAACTGGTTTCACAGAGCTTTCCCGGCTGAATATAACTTGTCCATATCAGCAGGCAACTTTCGTAGGCTGACGACAGAGTGGAAGCAAGAAGCAGTGCTATAATACAAAAATAGAAAGCTATGAAAATTATTTTCAAGCTTGTAAAATGTATGAATTTCAAACTTGCTTCTCACCTAGCATAGCTTATAGCGAGCACTCTGCCGTACCCCCAGCAGGTTGGGGGGTCAGAATATACCCGCGGTAGGTATGCCTGTCGTAAGAGGCGACTAAAATACGAGATTCAAGGGGCTGTGTAGCGCAACTCTTCAGGTTGCCAGCGCAATATATAGCTTCCAAACCCAATTCTCAACCTCACCTATTCGCGGCGAATCCTGTTTCACTAACAGACGAGCTCTGGCGACCCTTAGCTCCTTATGGATCTTAGGGTTGGGGAGGGAGGGAATGGCCTGAAGGTTTACTGTGGCCACATAAATCGTTCCCGAGATGGTCGGGCTAGCATCTTAATGGTGCTGTGGTACCGGAGCGTACCGAATCTGTATCCGGCAAAGGACCATCACATCGATAACACTCCCCAAAGCCTTCGGGGAGCAACCTTATCGCTACAACAACAACAAGCACTCTGCCGTCAGCCTTACGATCACAAGCATGGATTTGCTTTAAGGAAACCGACCAATTCACGTACTCTAGGGGGTTTGGTTTTTCATGGTAACTGAATAATACCAAAGACACCGTTTTTCCACCATGCCCCTAATTTGGATAACAGCCTTCGCGTCTCTTTTAGTTTACAATAAAAAGTGTTCTTATCTGCGTCAACAAAGCTTGACGGCGCAGTTTGTTTGCAGCCAGTTCATAGTATTGTTATTGCTGTCGGTATTGAAACAATGAAGAAAAGATGGCTAGTATCACGTATTGCAGGATATGCATTACGAATGACGGGGGTGATTCTGGATGTGAAATAGGGTGACGCACGAAGTGTGCTTTCATCTTCTATAATTCCCGAAAATACTCTTTGAAGAAAACTATCGATTCTGTGTGGATTCGGGTGCGAGCCAGCTCAATTACCTTCGGAGCTAATGATTGTGCTTTATGTGTCCCCTCTATCCATCTTAGAGTCGCAGCTGCATCATGAAGTTGTCTACTAAGATATCCCATTTATAAAAAATTTAGCTAAGATGACACGCAAGCAGTTTCCGCTGTTCAGAACAGAGTACTTCCGCCTCGCTATGTAAATGGTGGAGCTGGGATATCTCTGGTTTCAAGTGCGGACTTTTGAAAGAACTGCAACTTCCTTGAGTGGGATTTGCTTAGATAATATTGGCGTCACATAGCTCTGATCGACCGGCCAATTTTTCTATATACCTTCAGCGAGTTTTCTTTGATCTTTCCTCAAGTGCTCCAGCAAGCGTTTCGAGGGTGTCATTTTTTCGAAGTTTTATTTTTTTTCTATTGACGTGAGCCCTTCCTTAATAAAAACCCAGAGCACTGCGGTATACATACTTAAATCAAATCGGGGTATGTGGATTTTTCATCTTAGGTGGCAGTCATACCAACCCGCGGGAATATCCTTAGCAAGAGGCTTCCTCTCGTGCCAGCCTACCACATCCGTGTTTACGTTTTCTTTTCTTTCCTTTATGTTCCTTTATTTTTTCCCCCCTCTGCTTCTTTCTTTTTTTCTTGCCCTGCCTTGGCTAGCCATAAAAATCGTTTATACCATCCATATGCTCTTTTTCCTCCTCCTCTTCTTCTGTTTCATCCTCTGCAGGTTTCTTTTTTTTCGTGTGTCGTTTACTTTCTCCTTTATATATCATTGTTTTGTTTTTTCTGCCTTCGTTAATTTCCATTAACTGATTTTCTGTCTCCTTTCGCTCGTATCATACATAATACGTACATTGTTGTTGCAATACGCCATAGTGTAGCGACTACACTTACCCTTACATTCTGGATTCTCTCAAAGCGTGAGCAAAGATGTTTACTGATCAAAAGTCGCGTATTCGTCAAAGCATCAAGGGACGTTCATGTAGTTGTAGCTTTAAGTTCTTCAATGTTTTTGGATGAACACTTTTAATTTACTTGTAACGGTCTATTGCAAACATACTTTTATTTACACTCCTTTTTCTTCACCAACTCATTTACTCTCTTTTTCGCTGTCTTTTGCGCGTATCGGATTTTTGTTTTATTTCATAATTATTTTTGGTCTGCCCAGCTGTCTTGAGCGGTGAAGTTCAATCAGATATTTTAGTGGTAACGATAAAGTTTTGTGGAGCATTCGGTCAAACTGCCTAAATTTATACGATTCTGTACCTCCTTCAAAAGCTCTATTTTTGCTTTTTCAATACAGTGCAATATTTATGACAGAAATGGTGTCGAAATGTTTAATTGATGGTGAGAATTTATTGCTCTGCTTTGAATGCCTTGAATGCCTTCAAATGGGTTTATTTAAAATTACTATATCAGCGGTATTTATACGGAAGTTGTTAGTGATTATGAATAAATATAGCAAATGATGATTATTATTATGCAGTTTTTAGGTGGAACTTGTGGAATATTTCTTTTGTTTTCTTAATCCCATAAATTGTGTCAAACTGCATGTATGAATGTCCAAAGACATAGCTCGAGGAAAGGAGCATATCGTCCAAATGATGAGTAGAAGTAGACTATCTGCAATCTTAATCAATTATATACTTCCTTATTTTTGATTAACGCTCGTCTTACCTTTCAATTTCCTATCCAATCTAGAAGAACGTTGTTTGATCACTTTTCCTTTTACTATGTTCACCATTGATGGTTACTGTGGTGAGATAGGTGTTAGAGGCGTTGGTTCCACATTTCAATTGAAGAGATGGTTGGGTTTATGTGGGGACATATCGGGGTTGATTCTGGATAGGTAAGAGTTCAAGCTGTTACAGTACCCAGATCGAAGTTGAGCTAGAGTGACGCGTGTTTCGCTAGGGAGAGTGCGTTCCTCTTCTACTAGTTCTGGGTATTTTTCATTAAGTACTGGATTCGCCAGGAAATTCCTGGCATAGAGGTTCGACGCCTGTTTGTGGATATCACTGAGGACCTGCTTGTGCTTTTTTGCTTCATACGGCTGTGTTCTCAAGTGCCATATTTCCTCATAATGCTTACGGAGATGACCCCGTAAGCCCCTGGGAGGTGCAACCTCCTAAATCAGATGTCTATTGGGATGCCCAGGTTTCTGGGTATTCAATATAAACTATTTGTCCAGCATTTCAGTTCTCTCCCTAATGGGGAGTACTCTCGCGTCATTGTGTAGGTGGTGTTCTGGGGACATAAAAAGAAAACCCGTAGAGGTTCTGAGGGCAGTATTTTGGCAGACCTGTGTTCTCTTCGGGCGAGTAACCTTCAAGCTTGGCGACCATATCGGGAACGCGCAGCATAGCATCAGATGGCCAATCGCTTTTTAATTAGTAATGAGCGCTTCTTTGTCTTTGTCCACGTGTCTTCACCCAAGTGCTTCGGGCAAGTATTTGAGGATCTTATTACGGCTCTGGATTTTAGGAACAATTGCGGTTGCATGCTCTCCAAAATATAGATCCTGATCGAACGTTACACTCAAGATTTTGGGGTGTAAGACAGTCGGTAGCGTGATGCCATCGACGTGCATGTTCAATATGGTCAATATTTTTTACATAGACGTTGTAAGTAAGGTCGCCGATGATTTGGTCGGTCACATGGTCAGATTTCGCGAGGCTAAGAGACTTGAGAGATCAGGTTACTATGGTCATCCTCGTTGGTTACTATGATGCTCGTGGATTGTGTGCTGTAATAAGGCCCACACATTTGTAGCATTAGCAAAAATATAATAAGGTATCCTATGTGGTTGGGGCTTTAGTGGTATTTGACAGGCGCGCGCAGTGGCAACACGCATGTTAAGTACAACTGCAGCCAACGTCACACAAAACAACATGTAGATAAGATAGATAAAAGAAACGAGTGACATTCCAATTTTGATCGTACATCGTGCAAGTTCATCGAATAAATTAAACGCTGTAATCAAAAACAAAAACGGTTGTGTTCTTTATTTAATTTATTGGAGATAGTAAACCACCGAATGTTCTGGAGAACAATTTGGAGGCGGCGTCCTCCCAAAAGAAGGAGCGTTGAAAAGGTAACGCCGCATGGCGGCGCACGAAGAAGGCTTCTATTTTGGAACGCCACACATTCTTGCAAAAGTCGCTCAAAGTGCCGGCATTTTTCATGGATTTGCCCTATGCTATCCTGTAATTGGAAAGTTTGATCGATACACAGTTGTTATTACTGTTACGGCACTCAGTTTACTAGCTTATTGGAAATTTTATTATCTTGATCACAATTATAGTAGTTTCTAAGACCTTAATTAAGAAGTTAATTAGCGTACGCCAGGGGCTGAATTATCTTCGAATCAAACATTAAATGCAAGCTTAGTTGGCACAGGAAGGCCGAAAGAGAGTCCGGTCATATTATGCAAGAGATAGAGATGTCCGAAATAGCCATAGAAAAAAATACATATGTATGTTTTCTCGGGTGTACTTCGGGACCCATTAGTAATCACATCGGTACTGCTTTCGAACCATTTCGGATATTTTAAGGAACTATGTATATCGTGACCATTTTCTGATTATTTCGAAAAAATTTCAGAGCTCCTTTTGGACTTTTTCAACCTCAAGTGTGCAGTATTTTAGGACCATTTTGGTGTGTTTTCGAAATTATTTAAGCACCAGTTCGGATTTGATTCAGCATTACATCAAACCATATATGTAATACTCCTATATTGCTAATAGAAAATGCTCGAAATGTGTTTTTAATTCGAAATCAAAACAAGACAGCCTATAAAATTTGTGTGATTGTAGCAGCATAAGTGTGACAAGAAAAAATTCAAATTTAGTTACATTCGATTATTGAATACAAAAACAACAAGTAAGGAAGGCTAAGTTCGGATGTAACCGAACATTACATGCTCAGCTGAGAGCTATGGAGACAAAATAAGGGAAAATCATCATGTAGGAAAATGAACCGAGGGAAACCGTGGAATGTATTTGTATGACATGTGTATCAAATGAAAGGCATTAAATAGCATTTTATGAGGGAGTGGGCCATAGTTCTATAGGTGGACGCATTTTCGAGATATTGCCATAAAGGTGGACTCTAGAATATGTGTGTACGATATACGTATCAAATGAAAGGTTCTAATTAGTACTTTAAAAGGGAGTGGTGGTAGTTGTATATGTGAAGGCGTTTTCGAGATATTGACCAAAATGTGGACCAGAGTGACCCAGAACATCATCTGTCGGGTACCGCTAATTTATTTTTATATGTAATACTACGATTCCAAGGGCTTTTGATTTTGCCCTGCAAGACTTTTTAATTTTCTTCTACTTAAGATGGTAGGTGTCACACCCATTTTGCAAAGTTTTTTTTAAAGTTATATTTTGCGTCAATAAACCCTTTTTTCGTATTTGGTATAGAACTATGGCATTTTTTTCATTTTTCGTAACTTTCGATATCGAAAAAGTGGGCGTGGTCATAGTCGGATTTCGGTCATTTCTTACACCAATACAAAGTGAGCTCAGGTAAGTACGTGAACTGGTTTAGTAAAGATATATCGATTTTTGCTCAAGTTATCGTGTTAACGGCCGAGCGGAAGGACAGACGGTCGACTGTGTATAAAAACTGGGCGTGACTTTAAAGCGATTTCGCCCTTTTTCACAGAAAACACTTATCGTCCTAGAATCTAAGCCCATACCAAATTTCACAAGGATTGGTAAATTGTTGTTCGACTTTTGGCATTCAAAGTATCCTAGACAAATTAAATGAAAAAGGGCGGAGTTGCGCCCATTTTGAAATTTTCTTTTGTTTTTATATTTTATTGCACCATATCATTACTGGAGTGGAATGTTGACATAATTTACTTATATACTGTAAATATATTAAATTTTTTGTTAAAGTTTGACTTAAAAAAAAATTTTTTTTTAAAGTGGGCGTGGTCGTTCTCCGATTTTGCTAATTTTTATTAGGCATACATATAGTAATAGGAGTAACGTTCCTACTTTATTTCATCATGATATCTTCAACGATTGCCAAATCACATCTTTCAAAACTTTTAAATTACCTTCTTTTAAAAGTGGGCGGTGCCACGCCCATTGTCCAAAATTTTACTAACTGTCTATTCTGCGTCATAAATTTAAATCACCTAATGAGTTTCATCGCTTCATCCATCTTTGGTAATGAATTATCACACTTTTTCAGTTTTTCGAAATTTTCGATATCGAAAAAGTGGGCGTGGTTATAGTCCGATATCGTTCATTTTAAACAGCGATCTGAGATGAGTACCCAGGAACCTACGTACCAAATTTAATCAAGATACCTCAAAATTTACTCAAGTTATCGTGTTGACGGACAGACGGACGGACGGACATGGCTAAATCAAATTTTTTTTCGATACTGATGATTTTGATATATGGAAGTCTATATCTATTTCGATTCCTCTGTGGGCTCTGCTCAACTGAGTATAAAAACGTTTTAAAAGCAATATATCGGCACTCTGATGATTGGGAATGTACCTAGCCTTTTGTAGCAATATTGGAGTATTACATATATGCATCAAACATATTTTGAGACTTCCAAGCGCTCTGACATTGGGTAATATATAAGGAACATTCCGGTATTACTTATGTTCTCATTGAGAATAATTTAAGTATTGTTTTTGTTTCGAGATTGTTTGGAGACCCAACGGCCATGACAGTTTAAATCATTAAGTAATTTCTGCATTGTTTTTTGCTAATTTAAAGATTATTAGGAAATCATGTCAGGTATTTCGGGATTGTCAAGGAACTTATTTAGCATTGAAAAAAAAAATTTTAATTGCAATATACCTTCAAAGATAATCTAGGCCGTGCTACTCTTCCAATTTGTGTCGTGCACCTTTTTAATTTTTTCTATAATTTTGCGGGAAATGTTTTACACCAACTCTGAATGGCATCTGTAAGGCAATGAATTTTCACTGAGAAGCTTTTCAGGCAGTAATACATTCGGAGTGTTTCCCAAAACACTGCCGAGGTGCGACCCCACCTAGAATTTTTTTTCAAAATTTTTGATTTTGCTTTCCCCGGGATTTGAGCAACGCTACCACCACACCACGTTTGTCGCCGCTTATTCAACATTATCTTCGTAATTACTTCGGAACTACTTTGGGCATTTTTCGGAATCAGGGGAGGAATAATTTATAACCGTTAATATATTGCATAAAAACTATTTCAGCACCATTTTGCGGTTATTTAAGGGTTTATTTGAAGTCTCATCTATTTGAAGACAATGTGAAGCTGTTTCGGGAACATTTTTGGCTCACCTTCACGATTGCTTTCGACATCATTTCAAACTGTTTCCGAGATTATTTAAGAACCTTTGGGAACTAGTTTTGAACTTGATTGGAACCTGGTTGGGAATATCTAACGAATATTTCGATATTGCTCCGTCTTTTAAGTAATAATTACGGTTATTTTCGGAATTCTAGAACTGATTTCGTATCAGTTTAGGAATATTTCGGTATTATGTTGTTTACTTTATAATTGCTCCCAAAATTGCAAGATATTCCTTTGAAAAAGTATTGAAAAATTAAACAACTTTAAGTGAAATTATAAACTTAAATTTTTCCCAATGTACCATAATTGCCGCCTTCGTATTAACGATGAGACCGTCGGCTAAAAAATACCCCTACCCCGTGACCGATTTGGCATTAATTCAGTGTGGCGTTCTCATTTCTTGATAGCCCGCGTCCAGGTCTCGCTTTTTCGGTCTAGTTTCTAGGTCTGCACATTCCTAACGTTTCTTCCCATCTTTCGTGGGTAACGACTTTCATACGCTCTTGAGCCGTCTGCTATTTGCTTCTCATAACTAATGAGGGTTGTCTAAGTGATCTGGTATGTGGCTGATCCTGATACAATAGACGTTTATTTCGAAATGTGTTTCCCACAGTTCGGAGTAGTATAGTATCGTAGCAGCTTCCTTTTGCTTTTTGCTGGTCCTTCGATGCTTGCTATCATCCTGCTTAACAACGATGCCTTGTCGGTTGCAAGTTGAATTTGCGTTCAGTGTGTAATCTTACGCCTAAATAGTTGACGACCTTCTGTTTTATTTCCAGAGTTGAAATCTTCTCCAACTACTAGCGGTATGTGCTTGTTTGTTAAGATTATAATTTTTTGCTACAGCGAGCTAGATTCCACGCAAGTCTAGCCCCCCCCCCCCTTCGTGCATAACATGATATTATTGATTCTTCTGCATTCCAGGCTGTAATAACTGCGGCAATGTCGTTTGCGTATCCGACTAGAAATTAATCGTTGGACGTTCCATAGGTCCGGGCGCATGATCGACTATTATAGTCCGTGCGCTCTCCGAAGTTTCTTATCTAAGAATGCAATCACTGATATAGCTTCTGATGATGCTCTGTACTTAGCATGGGGTTTGTAAACACGGCTAACAGGCAGCATACCTGTTCATCTCGCACTGTTGAAAGCGCTTATTGCATCTAAAGTTGCAAAGAGGACAACTCACTTGGATTCGGCATTATCTTGCTGTGATAAATCTGCACAAGTAAGGTCAACTTCGATTGCGCCTTAAGTGTATTTTCCAGACCTGAAAACATGTTGCCTAGGTGATTGTTCTCCAAGTTGTTCTATTGCGTCTGGAATGCGAGGTTTTAGGAGCCTCTCAAAAAATTGTCCGGCTGTGTCGAGCATGCACAACTTCTGGTATGCTGATGGTGAATTCGTATTCCTTTTGCCCATGATAATTAACACTAGCTACAGTTTTTTTTTTTATGATTCCGGAAGCAATCCGTCCCTTATACAAGCATTGTTCATAACCATCATGAGCTTTGAACGCATTTTCGCAATTTCTTTAATGGCATCTGCAGGCATTGCGTCTAGCTCTCGAGCCTGTTTTTTCTTAATCTTCTGGTCTTCGCTGTTTTCCCTCATTTCCGTAAATACGAAAAATTGTGTTCTATGTTTTCCATTTTACATCTGTATCTAACAATACTCATTGAACTAGAATCTAAGAGGCCTATTACTCAGTTAAAACCATTTCACACACTTATCAAGTCAGAGGTATTGTCATATGTCATATTGATGCTACTAAATGGTATTGATTGTGTTTAAAAGCCATGACGAAATAAAACTGTACGCCAATAGCACCACATTCCGATACTTGCAAAAGCGCATTTTGCAAATTCGAATCAGTAGATGAACAAAGTAAATGCGACTTTGCTAGAGTTAGAAAAAACCAGTAAGGAAGGCTAAGTTCGGGTGTAACCGAACATTACATACTCAGTTGAGAGCTATGGGGACAAAATAAGGGAAAATCACCATGAAGGAAAATGAACCTCGGGTAACCCTGGAATGTGTTTGTATGACATGCGTATCAAATGGCAGGTATTAAAGAGTATTTTAAAACGGAGTGGGACTTAGTTCTATAGGTGGACGCATTTTCGAGATATCGCCATAAGGTGGACCAGGGGTGACTCTGGAATTTATTTGTACGATACGGGTATCAAATAAAGGTGTTAATGAGTATTTTAAAAGGGAGTGGGCCTTAGTTCTATAGGTGGACGCCTTTTCGGGATATCGTTATAAAGGTGGACCAGGGGTGACTCTAGGATTAGTTTGTACAATATGGGTATCAAACGAAAGGTGTTAATGAGTATTTTAAAAGGGAAGGGGCCTTAGTTCTATAGGTGGACGCCTTTTCGAGATATCGCCATAAAGGTGGACCAGGGGTGACTCTAGGATTAATTTGTACGATACGGGTATCAAATGAAAGTTGTTAATGAGTATTTTAAAAGGTAGTGGGCCTTAGTTCTATAGGTGGACGCCTTTTCGAGATATCGCCATGAAGGTGGACCAAGGGTGACTCTATAATGTGTTTGTACAATATGGGTATCAAATTAAAGGTATTAATAAGAATTTTAAAAGGGAGTGGTGGTAGTTGTATATGTGAAGGCGTTTTCGAGATATCGACTAAAATGTGGACCAGGGTGACCCAGAACATCATCTGTCGGGTACCGCTAATTTATTTATATATGTAACACCACGAACAGTATTCATGCCATGATTCCAAGGGCTTTTGATTTCGCCCTGCAGAACTTTTTCATTTTATTTTACTTAATATGGTAGGTGTCACACCTATTTTAAAAAGTTTTTTTCTAAAGTTTTATTTTGCGTCAATAAACCAATCCAATTACCATGTTTCAACCCTTTTTTCGTATTTGGTATAGAATTATGGCACTTTTTTCATTTTTCGTAATTTTCGATATCGAAAAAGTGGGCGTGGTCATAGTTAGATTTCGGCCATTTTTAATACAAATAGAAAGTGAGTTCAGGTAATTATGTGAACTGAGTTTAGTAAAGATATATCGATTTTTGCTCAAGTTATCGTGTTAATGGCCGAGCGGAAGGACAGACGGTCGACTGTGTATAAAAACTGGGCGTCGCTTCAACCGATTTCGCCCTTTTTCACAGAAAACAGTTATCGTCCTAGAATCTAAGCCGCTACCAAATTTCACAATGATTGGTAAATTTTTGTTCGACTTATGGCATTAAATTTATCCTAGACAAATCAAATGAAAAAGGGCGGAGCCACGCCCATTTTGAAATTTTCTTTTATTTTTGTATTTTGTTGCACCATATCATTACTGGAGTTGAATGTTGACATAATTTACTTATATACTGTAAAGATATTAAATTTTTTGTAAAAATTTCACTTTAAAAAAATTTTTTTTTAAAAGTGGGCGTGGTCGTTCTCCGATTTTGGTAATGAATTATCGCAATTTTTCAATTTTTCGAAATTTTCGATATCGAAAAAGTGGGCGTGGTTATAGTCCGATATCGTTAATTTTATATAGCGATCTGAGATGAGCGCTCAGGAATCTACATACCAAATTTCGTCAAGATATCTCAAAATTAACTCAAGTTATCGTGTTAACGGACAGACGGACGGACGGACGGACGGAAATTTTTTTTCCATACTGATCATTTTGATATATGGAAGTCTATATCTATCTCGATTCCTTTATACCTGTACAACCAACCGTTATCCAATCAAAGTTAATATACTCTGTGAGCTCTGCTCAACTGAGTATAACTACATACGCAGCACATGGGCTTTAAGATTTTTAATTGTTTAAGCAACTTTATGAATGTAAAATATAAATTTTACGGACACAAGCAACCTTTAAATTCCTGATCAATGCGCAATAGTAAAACTAAACGTAGCAAAGTTGTTTGTGCATGAAATGCCAATGCCATTTAAGTAGTCACATATGTACATACGTACATATGAACATTGAAATTTACTAATAGAATTCATATGCAATTGTTGCATGTTGCTGCCGCAACAAATCGATCAGCAACAAGCCGTAAGCAGCTGCCATTTGGCCACAATACAAAATAGTTATAATCCATAAACGGCAAATGATCAACGGCAGCAGCGCAGTTGCTTTTATAAACAACCCGTGTAAAATGAGTAAATAACACAACTACATATAAACAGAAATGCATGCGTATACATATGTACGTATGTATATTAAACAATGGCATTGATCGTCCTTAAACGAATCGTTCGAGCGTAACAAATAATTCTAATGCCACCAACACAAATACCACAAAAGCGCACGAGCGTATAGCCGACTATATAAGGACACGATAATGCCATTGATTTCTGTTGGTGTAATTGTATAACATTACAACATGCATACATACACAAGTACATATGCATAGAACAAGGAGTAGATGCGCCTATGTAGGGATATTTGACGTTCAATAGCAGCAAGGATCATTCGTTCGCCGAGCGTGTCCATTGTTGAATGCCGAAATGTTTACCACCCAATCGTAACGAATTGTTGAAACAATAAAAAAGGTCCAAAAGTCTATTAGTTTAGTGTGAAATCCAATCACGTGCTGCAAATGTGCAAGACTCATTACAATGTACAAATATTGGAGAGATACAATTTGATGAAATTAGCAGAAGATCGACGAAAATAGATAAAATATATACAAATCGATAAGGTTTATTTATATCAAGGTGTTCTGAAGTTGTTTGGACCAATATTTGCGTCAATTTACATTTAAAAAGTTGTTAGAAAATTTGTTGTAAGAAAATATTTTCAATATCTTGGTTTCATTTTGAGTTTGCCATCTCCTTCTGACAATCCCTACTCCAGCGAAATGAAAAAAATAAAATCAGCTGATGAGATGAGCCAACCATATAGTTGAACCATGGTTTGTATAGTTTCAATTACAAAATTATAGAAGTGTTTTCTAAAAAAAACGAAAAAATAACAAGTAAAGGTGTCTAAGTTCGGGTGCAACCGAACATTATATACTCAGCGTAAGCTTCAACTGTACATTTCATTTCAGATAAATTACTTTTCTATATAACATGTGGCACCGCCCGTTTAAAAGAAAATGTATCCCCATTTCCTCTTACAATAAAACTAGATAAGTGAAATATCATTGATTCAAAACTATTTTTTGCTAAGTTATAGCCGATTATTCTAGTCTACGACCCTTTTAAACTTGTTTTATATTTAAGTTGCCGTGGTCTTTAACCGATCCCGTCCATTTTTCCTAGAAATATTTCCTGCCATAGGAAAAAGTTGTATACCCAATTTTATTACGATCCGTTAATTTTTCTTCGAGTTATGGCTCCCGAAATACCGAAAATTGCTTAGTCGTAAAAGGGGCGGTGCCACACCCATTTTCAAAAATTTTAGTGTTTTCAAATTTAATGCTATAATTCAATTTAGAAAGTAAAATTCTATTGATACAAAGCTCTTTTTTGCAAAAATATAGCTTATTTTATTCGTCCACGACTCTTTTAAAAATCTTTTATATAAAAGTGGGCGTGGTCCTTAACCGAGTTCGCTAATTTTTCTGTACAGCATTTCTTATAGTAAAGGCAACCTCTGTGCCGAATTTTGTTACGATAGGTTTAACGATTATTGATTTATAATTAATAATATTTGTAAAATTAACTTTATCACAAGTGGGCGGTGCCACGCCCGTTTTAAAAAAATTTTGCGAATTTTTATAAAGAGTCTCAATATCAGTCCACACGTCAAATTTCAACATATTAGGTGTATTATTTACTAAATAATCAGGTTTTTTGTGTTTTCCAAAATGTTATATATATAAAAAGTGGGCGTGGTTATCATCCGATTTGGCTCATTTTCAATACCAATCTATTCTGGGCCCAGATAAGTACGTGCACCAAATTTGGTGAAGATATCTCAATATTTACTCAAGTTATCGTGTTAAAGGACAGACGGACGGACGGACGGACGGGCGGACGGACATGGCTCAATCAACTTTTTTTTTCGATGCTGATGATTTTGATATATGGAAGTCTATATCTATCTCGATCCTTTTATACCTGTACAACCAACAACCGTTATCCAATCAAAGTTAATATACTCTGTGTGCAATGCACGCTGAGTATAAAAATAGGTAGGTACTTTGTGTGAGGATGCAAATTTGCAGGTGTTTTGTGGTCTGCATGTAAAAACTATGACAACGAATCACGTATTTCAACAATATATGACGTAAGCATAAGAATTCGGTGAAATTTGAAGCTTCTAGCTGTGAAAATGGGGCAGTAATTACGAAATACTTATTATCTGAACAATCGGTTGTGGGGGATATATGCGATATATACGACCGATCTCATCCATTTTTTCAGACAAAAATATGTGCAATATTCGAAAGCATTTGGTAAAGTTTGAAGCTTCAATCTGATACATTGAGGAAGATATGACAAAAATCCTCTTTTCTAAAAAAATGCTATAGTGGCCCGATCCGACAAATGTCTAATCGGACATCTAAATATTTCCGCTCACCAAATTTTATCAAGATATCTCAAAAATTGAGAGAATAGTTTGCATTCAAGCAGACAGACAATCTATCTATTGGGTCTATCTATTTTCCTTTAAGGACTTACAATTTTGAGATTCGTGACGAAGTTAATATACCATTTCATTTTCATGAAAGGTATAAAAATGTCCACTCGACTATATATTGATGGAATACTACCCCAGCCTACTATAAAACCCTGCTTACAAGCTCCCTAGACTGTGGAAAATTTATGCAGGAACGGATGTGGTGATCTGAGAACTGACGAGCTAAGCAGGTCATAGTTCTCTTCATTGTTAAATATAAATTCGATTTTAACAAGATTGCCCCGAGGCGCCCAGATTTCACGATATAATTGGCGAAGATCTATGATAAGTGAATCGGTACGCATCATCTGTTTGTGGAAGAGTTGCATATATTCTGTTACCAGGGGCGGATCAGCGGCCTTTTTATGGCAAAAAGGAGTAAATAAATAATCAAAGCGTTAAATAATTGACATAGGAGTGGAGACAAGGAGACTACATAACGTTTTTGGAGAGTTTTATGGATGTTGATGGCCCTTTGTCGGATATTGATCCTGTACATTCCAGAAAATAACACCATTAAGGTACTAGCCCCGCCATCGCGAAATTTATATGATAGAACCAGTATGAAACTTCGAGGTCATCCAACGCCCTGATTCGTTGATGGCCTTGGGATCGTAAGAGCCCCGCCTGCATAATAAACAGATAGGTGAGGTTGACAATTGGTTCGGAGGAGCTATAAATTGCGCCGGCATCCCCTTGAGAGGGTTGCGCTACAGCAGCCTTAAATCCCTGAATCGCCTTATCCGTCCGTTTTTCCAAAAATATTTTTATTTTTATTTCAAAGCTTCAGGAAACGCAATTAAAATTCAGTATTGTGCTTCTAAAAGTAGACAATATAATAAACAATGCAAAAACCTGTCAACAAATAACTTGCCAACAACACTGCATAGCTTTGGCAAATGCAAATATAGAAAGTATTTTCTGGTATGACTTTTTTCTAGTCTGTTTTTCAACAGATCGATCTTCGCAGGAGTGTGGGTTTGAATCTCACTGCCGAGGAAAATGGCTTTGAAGAGGTTAGGTAAGGCTGAACTAACCGGCCAATAAATACCTAACATAGGCTGAATGTGTCCATAGTATTATCAGCCGACTAAGCGGAAGAACCCCAATCAGGTGCCAGAACTTTTGTTAGAGAATAACTCCGTCCTCTTCCACGATACTAGAAGTGTTCTAGGACCTAGCTTAATTGCTGGAATCAGATCTTGCGACTTAACGCCTCTAATAGCTGGAGCCTTGATATGGCATGCGCAGAATACGAACACAGGACGTGCTCAAGCCTTTCTTCCAGCAGCTCGCACTTCACCTACACCTGCTGTTACTGACGAGGTCTAACTTATAAGGATGTTACACCAGAAGGCAGTGTACAGTTAGTATCCCCATCATGAGCCTTCAGTCTTCTCTTTTAAGAGATATGAGCTACATTGTGAGTCTAATGTTGTAGGCTTTGCATGTGATCATAGAAGTTTTGCAGCCACGTGCTTCTGTCCACGCCTTTCCTGCTTGATGGATCATATGCAACTCCTGTCTCCTTTTGATTTCTCCCAATTGAATTGGGACGTCTATCGTCGACTCAGCGAGTGTTGCATCCTGCTTTGCCAACTCATCGGTCTTTTCGTTACCTTCTATCCCTTTACAACCGGGAACCCAGTAAAGATGTATGGTCCGGTCTAAGCGAAGCTTTTCCAATGCTTCTTTTCATTCCATTACACTTCCTGATGAAGTAATATGTGAAATTATTGCCTCAATCGCCGTCTGACTAGCATTATATATATTGACGCGACTGAAGCTTGTGCACCCTTCCTCCAGAATCTCTGCTGCTTTCTTTACGGTTATAAATTTCACTTGAAAAACGGTGCAGTAATCTGGCGACCTGTAGGGTCTACTTATTTCTGGATCAATATAGTAAACAGCAGACCCGACGTCCTTCCAAGCTTTGAAAAGACTTACAAGGTATAGTGGAAACAATTTTTCTTTGTCCGTCCTGATATAGCGTTGTTTGCATTTTTTCCAAAATTTTTAATGAAACAATTTATATATGTTAGCTTACTAAATTGAAGTGGCCGTGCCATAAGGTCTTTATATAGACTGAACTAGCATGGTACCCGGCGTTGCTCGGGTTGGCAGATACTAATCTATATAAGAAGTTGTATTTTAATGCATTCCTTCCCGCTACTCAAAGTCAAGCAATCGGTATATAAGATTTTATTGATTTTCTTCAAAATGTATCTAAAAAATTTTTCTAATTCTTACCCTTTATAATTTCCTTTTCTCTACCTCTTCTTTTTTTACACCCTCTACCTCTCCCCTTCTTTTTTCGTAGATCCCTCATTCATCTAATTTATCATTCTTTGCTTTATTTTTCAAATTTTATTTTGTCACACACAATTCATACTCAAAATCTCATTACTTAATCGAAATATTTTAGCTGCACAATTTTTGTCTATCATCTCATATAAACCGCTATTTTTACAATGGAATGTTCAAATTTAATAAAAACTTTTAAATCACTCAATGCAATCGCTTTAACTTTTTGTGAATTCAGTGATATGACCAAACAAAAGTTCTGCACTTAAGTACGTACATGGCGTATGCGTAACTTTTGCTGACATACAAAATTTGTCGCACCACCCAGTGACGCACGTGAAATTGCAAAAAAAATTTAATTTAAAATTCTAAGTTCTGAAATATGAAAAACCTTTGTCTTGATTGAAGGAACCTATAGCCAAAATTTGGTGATGATTGAAGTGTGGGAAATACGTTTCCATAGGGAACACATACACACAGAATTTGATTTTTATATATATAGATTAGAGATATACGCCGCCGAATATCAAAAATATCGCCGCGGTGGCGGCGGCGGCGGCGTTCGGCGCGTTACTGTATTTTCTACTCTGTTAAGACTATCTAGGCCATTTATTGTTCATCTCGAAAATTGGTCGGATATAGTCGAAAGGAGTATCAAGGGATGCGCATCACTGCCAGTTATAAAAATCCAATTGCGAAATTTAAAACTTTCTAACCATTCAAAAGTTATTTGGTAAAAAATGCGCTTTCAATGCCAGCTTAACTCGGATTTCGCATCACCGAATTCAAGTTATTAAAACAAAACACTTAAAGAAAAGTTATAGAATAAATTTAGATGCATACTTGGCGTAATTTTTTCAAAAAATTAATAAAGTACAACGAATTTAAATAAAGTTTCCCAAGTCGAACATATTTTCAAATTATCCCCAAGTTGTTAAAAAAGCAAGTTAACCGAAAAAGGTGCTGAATTTTATATCCCGATTGGCTGAAAGAATAAGCGAAATCAATAATGCAAAATCCTTTATTAGGCTCCAGTGGTTTAAATTCTCCTTTGAAATGATTCTCAGCTCATACTTAAGTTGCATGTCTTCAACACGTATGAGAAGGGTATGAAAAATCGCGTTATTTGCTGAACTATAAAATAGCGTCTGAAATCTTAATTTTGATTTTCACAGCTCATCATTCAACACCCAAGTCTCCCGGTTCGACATTTCTTAAAGTTGGCGGCCCTATCCCTAGCTAGTCCCTTGGAGTGAATCACATTGGATATAGCCTATCAACCGTGTTTTAATATCACAATTATCACGTTGTGGCTCCTATTAAAAATGTGAATACGTAGGCACATTTTTTAACCAGGTTAGGCTTTGTCCTTCGCAAGAACACTCAAAGTGGTGAGGCAAAAGCTTTTTGAAGACAGTCGAACAAATGACAGGGTGTTATACTAGGCTAACGTAGGGGATAGTCGTACTAGTCTGAAAACTGTAGGCGGTCATCCATAGTGAGCTGTTATATCATAAGGCCGGAAAGCAAAGACTATTGGAGTCAATATATTGAACACAAACGTCGCCAAATTTTGGTCTACATTTTACATTTTTTTTCCATGGTCCTTGTAAAGTTTAAATTATGTAGATTCGCCAACGATTATACAATTTTCACCCATGAGTTACGCAATGATATCCACTTAGAGCGCTTATGATTTCGAGAGCGGCATCCTTGGCTGAACAGTTACTCCCCAACGTTTCAAGGTGTTTTTTTGGTGTAGCTCGGAAGCATAGCGCGACAAAAGCATCCGTCAGAAAGTCTGCGGAGCTACACCTAGAGCTTCTAGGAAAGCGACGTCAACGAAGGTATGAGTTCGAAATTGCAGTCCTATGGCTTCTGTGCCGGCATATGGTATAAGGGCCAGGTTGCGTGGTAGTTCGCACGTCGGGAATTGTAACTCTTAGCAACAGCCGAAAAAACTGAAGGCACCTTTTGGCGCGATCAACAATAAGCCAGCATTGATGGTAATCGTTAAAACTGTGCCAAGAAAGTCATGACTATTAGTAGATAATTGATAGCAACCGTAAGTGGCCTTTGTGGGTGACCAACATCAATGATTTAAAGAAATCGTGCCGACAACGGGTATTAGAGTTAGCCCAGAACATCTCCTTCGGTGATACAAAAGTGTGACCATTTTAAGTATTTCTCCCTCTCTCGGCAAGGAGCTACTCCCGAAATTTTCTGAACGATACGCGAGAATTTCAGGCAAAACCGCGGATCTTTCCGAAATGGCCGAAACCTCGATTTCCTTAAATACATATAAACAAAACCTTTCCAAATATTATTTTTTTTTAATTTTCGCTTTACAAGCTTCCCAGATACTCACCCGCAAGTTAATGATATTGTTCCAGATCGTCAAACAATACCATTGACGTCAGCAGTATGTTTCCATATTCATTAGTTGTGGACAATGTGATACTCTGAAGTCCAGTCATTTAATTACGAGGTTTACGCCGGTCACTTAATCGGCGGCGTGGCCGGCGCGCCGACAAAGTGATCGGCGTAAACCTCTAATATAGATATATATGGGGTATTCCAACCCATTTCGACCAATTTGGACCCCAGCCCTTTAGAATTGGCTGAAAGTTTTTCTTCTTTTTCTAGTTTACGGAAGATGTTTTTCAGAATTTTTTCAAATTTTTTCATCCAACTCAAAAAAAGTTATGAATTTTTAAAAAATCACCGTTTTTGTTTCCAAATTCTATAACTTTTTCAAAAATTTACCGTTTGGGATCTTTTTTTTTTTTAATTTGTTTTTAAATGTACCTTTCGGAAAAAATACAAAAAAATTTTTTAAGTTTTTTTTTGTGTAATTTTTCAGTTTTTCGAGATTTTTCGAATTTCGCCATTTTTTTCCCCCATAAAAAACTTCAGTCAATTCTGCAATCATCCCCACTAATCCCGGAGTGGGCCGATTTATTGTTTTTTTTTTTTTATTTAATTGAAAAAAAAAACTTTAAAATTTTTTTTGTATTTTTTTCGAAAAGTACATTTAAAAACAAATTAAAAAAAAAAGATCCCAAGCGGTAAATTTTTGAAAAAGTTATAGCAAATTGAAAACAAAAATGGTGATTTTTTAAAAATTCATAACTTTTTTTGAGTTAGATGAAAAAATTTGAAAAAATTCTGAAAAACGTCTTTCGTAAGCTAGAAAAAGAAGAAAAACTTTCAGCCAATTCTAAAGGCATCGGGTTCAAAATTGGTCGAAATGGAATGGAATACCCCATATGTATAGTAGCATACCAAATTCTAATTGCTTTGTAATCATCATTAAACATATTTATGATTATTGAAAATAATAAAGTTTTATGTTTTTTTTTTGGCGTCAAGCGTGGGTATTTTTTGCTTAGTTTAACTTAGAATATAAATTGTATTGCTTCACACTTCTCCCGTCCTTATAGCTCATTAAATTTTCAGTCAAATTGAAATCTCACAACAACAACTAACTCTTCGTACTTGTGTGTGAAAAATTTCATTTTCATAAGCGTTGTACTGTACGAGAAATAAGCAATCAGAGTAAAATTTTTGACGTGACAAATTACCATTACACTTCTGCATTTTAAACTATGAAATCAATATGTGACTTAAAAGGACTGACTGACAATACATTTGACATATCACTAAATGTCATGGTTAAACAACTAAACAAAAACAAAAATGGCATATGTGCATAGAATTCGTTGCAAAAAGCAATTCGTAATTAGGAAGTCAACGCAAATTTTCCACCCATTTAGCAAATGTGACAAAAAGCAAGCAAAAAGAGCAGAAAAGGAGGGAGTCTATTACCTAAAATAATTATAAACATAATTATTTAGACAGTTCCAGTGCTAAACTCTGTTTTGCTTTTCGCATTTGTTTAGTTTAGTTTGTGTGTGCAAGGATGTGTTCTGTATCTTCCCCTAGCCGTACAGTTTACGCCTATTAGTAATGGTCACACGAGTAAATTGTTTTTGTTTTGACATGTTAGCCACTGTTTGTAGTTGTTTTTATAGATTGGATTACTTATTAAACTGAATCGTGTTCATATATTCTCATAACAGGATCCAGCCATCGAAGTCTTTGAACTTTTATTCGGAGCATTTTCCTCGAACTATAAGCTTAAGCTCATAGCTGTATGAGCTGTCATTACATCTGCTTCGATGCTCATCGTTGACGTCACGGACTACTTTTTTATCGAGAAATCCAAAGGCACCATCCATGATTTCGAGCCGTACATAAGGACGGGTATGACTTGTGAAGCGCGATTTTTGTTCCTCGAAAGAGATTAGGTTAGGTTGAACTGAAAGGTCCGTGAGCACCTCAGATAGACAGAATGAGTTCTTAGTGTTAACAGAAGTTTGTTTAACGACCAAACTGAACAACCCAACTAGAACCAATGGCACTTTCTGTTTCTAGATCTGATAGCTGTATCACTCCTAATAGCTGGAGTCGTAACCAACCCGTACTTTCTACATCTGCTATCACTGACAAGGCCTAATTAAGAAGCATGTTACACCTGTAGCCAGTGTCCGGTGAGAATACCCATAATGAACCTACGGTCGCCTCTTTTCAATGATAAGTGTAGATTAGGTTGAACGGGCTGGTCAATACAGACCTCACATAGAATGAATGTGTCCATAGTGTTACCAGAATTTGTTTGACAGCGAAATGGAAGAACCCCAAGCAGCCAAGACCTATGTTGTAGAAAAGCTCCCTCCTCTTGGCAAATACGCGAAGGTTTCTAGGTTTTATTTTAATTGTTGGCCCGAGATCTTGCAACTCTGCCGTCCCTAATAGCTGGAACGATAACAGCACGTGCTCAGCCGTTTCCTTCTGCAGCTCGTACTTCCTAAACTGCTGTTTCTGACGGTGACTACTTCACCCCAGCTTAGGATAACTATGGTCTAGAAAGTTCAATTTGGTCATATAAAATCGTTCCCGAGAGCTAGTATCTCAATGGTGCTTGTTACCTGAATGTGCCGGATATATAGAGGACTATCAATAACGATAACAATCCCGAAAACCTACTGGGAATGTCTTTATCACTACAACGTGCACCGCCTCGTCTGCCATTCGAGCGCCTCGGCCGCAACCTCTACCTTTAATGTGGCTCGTAGAGCTCCACCGAAGCGTAAGTACGATATAAGGTAAACTGTTTGTCTAATATTTGATGACGCTGTACTACTATGGTCGTACGCTCTTCGCTCAAGCTGCCCCAAGGCATTGTGTCACGTTGCAGTTATTACCGCTATGTTCTACACATGGTATATTCAGAATAGCATACAATGGAGCCATCGGGTTTGTTTTCAGGGCTCCCGTTATATTTAGCCGCCTGAGCTATTAGTTGATAAAAAGCGTCAGCAGCAGAGGTGCTAATTTCCACTGATTTCGTGACTTCATACAGACTCCATCGAGAATTAATCTTAATGCAATTTAGCATGCAGCCGATCCAACTATTAAAAGTTTGATGTACTTTGCTGGAATTAAGACCATCCAACATTGCCCGTTTAGAGACATTGTTGAAAGTCCCCTGAAGAAACTCTCTACTCCTCGTATTCCAGGGCATTCTCTATACTTATAACCCTCTCTATGCAGTAAAATTGGTTATCTTACCGCAGAGGAAGAAAAAGGACCTATCCGACAGTACCTGTAGTCGTACAAATAATGACCGTCCAATAGTATCAGTAGGGGTAGAAAAAAGGACCGATCCAACACTCACCGTAGGGATTCAAAAATTATCTCTGCGAAAGTACCAGTAGAGGAAGAAAGAGGACTAGAAAAGGATCTGTCCGACAGTACTCGCTGAGGCACAAACAGTTGCAATTAGTGTCATCCTAGACTAATCTCCGCTTTTGGAGTAGCGAACATCGCGCATTTGCAGATGTAGATTATTCAACAAGATCCGTCCAGGCTGTGATAAATCAAAAAGTTAATGCTTAAATTGTCACAAAAATCAAGTAAAACCAAACATATTTTTCGCAACCTTTTAATCCTTTTAAGTTAATTCTGTTGCGTTGGCAAATCTAAGTAACGGTCGGCTTAAGCCAATGCGTTAAAGTGACGCATTTTTTGACAAAAGAAAAGTCGTCAATGCAGTAAAACAGAAAAACCAACAGCAAACACAAAAGTTCTTAACCGACCCAAATAAAGGACAACAACCTCACTCAAAGCCATGCAAGAACTGAGTAATGTCAAAGATTAGTAAACAGTTGAAAATGAGATCAGTTCTGATGAGATCAACGCAAGAGGAGGTAACAATAACAATAAAAGTAGGGAGGTCTGACTTCAGCATTAAGAAATGTGCTAAGGGACGATACTATCTAGATATGTGACTAACTAATTATGTAAGTTTGCAAAGACTGTAAGAAGTGAAGTTGCACACACGCACACATATAAGTTGATAATCGGCTCATGGATGTAAGTGGGTATGTTTGTGAGCGTGGCGCAACCAAAAACAAGTGGGCGTTGCTCAATTTTCTTACAAAATTACACACCAAAAAAAAATAATTATTTATTTATTTACTCAACTTGAAAATTTACTACACAGATTCAGAGCAAAAAGAGGAAACAAGAAGTGGACAATAACAAAAATTGCTACTCCATAGTAAATGAGTATATATGTATGTATGTAGGTACGCATTGTGATCATCCAACAAGCCGATTACGCATTAAATATAAGAAGAACACTTTGGCATCAAACAGCGACAAGTGGATTAGCAGCACAGCATCACAATAACAACAAATATGCTTCAAGGCACTTGTCATACAAGTTTGTGTATGCGTCTGTAAGACTACTTTGTGTTTTGTGGTTGAATAAAGATTTGGCGGCGCAACAGGAGCACAAAGAACAGCCATCGGCCAACACACATTTGCTGGCTTAAATGAACTCATCACTGGAGTTGTTGCACAACTTGGCCATAAGTGCGTCACTTATAGAAATTTATGTACATATATGAATGCGCGAATATTATACGTCATGTTGACTGGCCGCTGTCAGCTGATTGCTATTTTGTTGAATTTTTTATACTCAGTTGAGCAGAGCTCACAGAGTATATTAACTTTGATTGGATAACGGTTGGTTGTATAGGTATAAAGGAATCGAGATAGATATAGACTTCCATATATCAAGATCATCTGTAACGAAAAAAAATTCGATAGAGCCATGTCCGTCCGTCCGTCCGTCTGTCCGTTAACACGATAACTTGAGTAAATGTTGAGGTATCTTGATGAAATTTGGTATGTACGTTCTTGGGCACTCATCTCAGATCGCCATTTAAAATGAACGATATCGGACAATAACCACGCCCACTTTTTCGATATCGAAAATTTCGAAAAATGGAAAAAGTGCGATAATTCATTACCAAATACGGATTAAGCGATGAAACTTGGTAGGTGAGTTTAACTTATCACGCAGAATAGAAAACTAGTAAAATTTTGGACAATGGGCGTGGCACCGCCCACTTTTAAAATAAGGTAATTGAGAAGTTTTGCAAGCTGTAATTTGGCAGTCGTTGAAGATATCATGATGAAATTTGGCAGGAACGTTACTCCTATTACTATATGTCTGCTTAATAAAAATTAGCAAAATCGGAGAACGACCACGCCCACTTTTAAAAAAATTTTTTTTTTAAATTCAAATTTCAAAATGGGCGTGGCTCCGCCCTTTTTCATTTAATTTGTCTAGGATAATTTTAATGCTATAAGTCGAACAAAAATTTACCAATCCTTGTGAAATTTGCTAGAGGCTTAGATTCTAGCACGATAACTGTTTTCTGTGAAAAAGGGCGAAATCAGTTGAAGCCACGCCCAGTTTTTATACACAGTCGACCGTATGTCCTTCCGCTCGGCCGTTAACACGATAACTTGAGCAAAAATCGATATATCTTTACTAAACTCAGTTCACGTACTTACCTGAGCTCACTTTGTATTGGTGTAAAAAATGGCCGAAATCCGACTATGACCACGCCCACTTTTTCGATATAGAAAATTACGAAAAATAAAAAAAAAAATGCCATAATTATATACCAAATACGAAAAAAGGGATGAGATATGGTAATTGTATTGGTCTATTGACGCAAATGTAACTTTAGAAAAAAACTTAGTAAAATGGGTGTGACACCTACCATATTAAGTAGAAGAAAATGAAAAAGTTTTGCAGGGCGAAATCAAAAGCCCTTGGAATCATGCAGGAATACTGTTCGTGGTATTACATATACAAATAAATTAGAGGTACCCGACAGATGATGTTCTGGGTCACCCTGGTCCACGTTTTGGTCGATATCGAAAATGCCTTCACATGTACAACTAGGGGCCACTCCCTTTTAAAACCCTCATTAATACCTTTAATTTGATACTCATATCGTACAAAAAAATTCTAGAGTCACCCCTGGCCCACCTTTATGGCGATATCTCGAAAAGGCGTCCACCTATAGAACTTGGGCCCACGCCCTCTTAAAATACTCATTAACACCTTTCATTTGATACCCATATCGTACAAACAAATTCTAGAGTCAGGCCTGGTGCACCTTTAGGCGATATCCCTAAATGGCGTCCATCTATAGAACTATGCCCCGCTTCCTCTTAAAATACTCTTTAATACCTTCTATTTGATATACATGTCATACAAACACATTCAAGGGTTACCCTAGGTTCTTTTTACAACATGGTAATTTTCCCTTACTTTGTCTCCACAGCTCTCAACTGAGTATGTAATGTTCGGTTACACCCGAACTTAGCTTTCCTTACTTGTTTTTTGTTATACCCGGTTGTGCTTTTGATCCGTATATTGATGGTTTGTGGTAGAATGAAGGGAGTGTTCAAATCAGTTCTTAACATCTGAACAACGTTTCCAAAGTCACCGTCCTTCTCAATAGTGGAGCACCTATCGAGCACAAATCAGTATTCGATTATTGAACCCGGCAACAGACTGTTCAAGTTTTTAGGGCTGTGCCTGTTCGTCTGAAAATTTAGTACAAACATTTGCCTAACTATTTTTTTTTTTTTAATTTGGTGCTGCTTTTTTTCATTTTATCTCATTTCCCCCTTACGAATGACCACATTCAATATTTTAACCTCAGTCAGATGCGCATTGCGGCACAGAGTTCCACACGGCTGTTTATGATGCAACTCCAATTAAGTGATTTTATTTTCACTCTCCTCTTGTGAGCTAAGATCAAAGAAAATCGATTTAGTCGCCACTACTTCGTATGCGCATTTCTCTGCGCTCCCTTTTAGCAAGCATCAATTTTGTCATAACTATAAAGGCCATCTTGCTCACAGCAGTCCAACAATCTATTTGTCCGCACATTCTAAGGAACTAAATTCCAAATGGAAGGCTCCTCTCCAAAAACTCTGTGTACAGAGAGTCTTTCACAACCACAATGATACCGGTAACAGGGCAGCCACCATCTCCGATAGACGGCTCAAAAGCATGGGTCTCCAAAAATTAAAAGTGATTGCTTTTCGCATAAGCAATGAGAGCACAATTGTGCTATGGAATGCAGACTTCTGCTCTACAGCCTCTTGGGCTAGTAACGTATTCAAGTCTAGGAAGAAAGTCATGAATCTGGAGACTCCACATGATACACAAATCCCTGATTTGGTTGCTGGGGCATCGTAACATAGAGGGATGAGTTTGTATCGTAATATGCAGAGAATAAAGAGCGTTGACGCGTTAGCACATCGGAAGTGGGCTCATGAGTTTATAGAAATGTAGATGGTTCTTTTTCACTCAGTACTCACTCGCCCAGCTTAATATTTGCTGGAAGCAATTGCACCTCTATAGAGTTTCTAATATACATTAGTTGCAGTATTCACCAGGGCACGGCACAATCGAAGATCATGCGGTACAGCCACAGGTAATGATTTGGCACCTACTGTGCGACTATTCAGCGCATTTTTCAAAGGCCTATAAGAACTCATGATTAGTTGGAAAATTCCAAAGTCTCCTAAATAATTTTTATTAGTTTATTTAAGACTTCACCGAATGAAAGGATGCTGATAACATCGACAAGTTGGGCTTTTTGTTCTTGAATTAGCAGACATTGTGTAAAATTTATCGCATTATGGTTAACTCAACCAATCTTTTTTTATTGTCAAAGGCACACATTTGTTTAGTCGTTTCAACATAAAAGAAACTGTTTGTCTCAAGTTAACAATATTTTGTGAAAATTATACATTATCAACCAAACTGTCAATATTTTAAAGAGAAAATTTCGCTCACGGCTACACTACTTTGTTCCCAGCTTTCACTGCAACTCTAATGTTGACGAAAATCTGTTATTTTCACACACAGTTCTTATAGTGACAGAAATAATTGTTAAGTTAACAGAGCTATATTGGGTTAGGTATGGTTCCACTGTATACAGTTCAAAACAGTCAAATCAAAATCAACAATTTGTGCGAAGTTTCTTGTATCAGCCATTTGCGACTGATAAAACTTGACAGAGATTTCCGTTAAATTGACTGGTAACTCGGTTGACTTTGCCAGCTTCTTAACAGCTGCAGCAGCAGCCTAACTCTCGACCCATCTAGCGGCAATTATTGAAGACTCGCGACAGTGGTTAAATAACTCGCTACAAAATGAGTTGTGCTTAATAGCGGGGACACGAACAGGGCCGCCGAGAGAAAATCCGGGCCCGGGGGAAAAAAATACAGGCCCCTAAACTAAAATGAACAAATTCTCAAAATCAAAATTACCGTGTTTTACATATTTATATGTTGTCTCGCTGTTGGTGCTTCAATACAGAGCATGCCTAGTCCTGTAAGGCGTTTTTGAGTTGAACACGATCAATGGAAGTTCTTTATCCTTCCAAGAACACTGAAGGAGCGTTCAGCACTAGCTACCTTAACAGTTATCGTGCAAAAAATACGTAGAGCAACACAAATGTTAGGAAAAATTGTAGCTAAATTTAGAGCACAGATAGCGTTCAAAAATTCAAATGGTGACAGATTTTCGTTAAAATTTGCTGAGTAAATGTGCTTCAAGTGCATCATTTCATCTCCTAAACTCTCGGAAACGTCTGAATTGTATTTGCTGACAAATTGAACGGCATTTTCTCGTATTGAAACATCATTCATGTATCCAAATTGCCACAAAAAAGAAAAAGTGTTCTTCAAATTTTTCATGACAGCAAATCGTTCGGTAATACCTGCAATAGCCGAATCAACTATCACCAAAAAGTTGTTGTTTTTGGAATCAGTCTCGTGATCGTCGTTGATTGTCTCGTTCTCTTCACATTCATAAAAATGTATTTTACTATTCCTTTTTCGAACGTCAGGAAACTTTGTTGAGATTCCCAATCCAGTGGCGTCTGTTTTGCATTCGCATAAAATGTTTTCCCATTGATTTCTGATCAGATTTAAATCAGAGATCAAACTTTCTATTTCTAAGTTTATAACTTCCATATCGATTGTAGTATCCCTGGCGTGCAGAATAATGTTTCTTTCATTAATAACTGTCAAAATCTTGAGCCAAACGGAGGAAAACAAAGTATATTCAAACTTGCTGATGTATTGAATAACGCCATTAACATCATCATATTGTCACGGATATTAGCATCACTAAGCTATACCATCACTAAAGCGATGCTAAGGCATGCTAAGCGATATTTACGTCAATAATCAAATCATGTATACACATATATAAGGCAGCCGAGAGATGTCACACACAGATGCATTTACGTATACGCCTATGTGTGCGCGAGAGACTGTAAACTACAAACATTCACTTCAATAATTCAATCATTATGTATCTACATAAACGAATAAATAATTGCGTCTACATATATGTACCATGTACGTATACGAGCAGCGGAGAGTCAATACACTAACACATGCATATATCTGAGAAGTTTGAGAGCAACTGGACTAGTAGATTCTGGAAGCGCCCAAAAGATGTATAAAATTATGAAATTTTAGTTATAGCTGAGAAGTTTGAGAGCTCATGGACAATGCTAATATATTCTAGAAAAATGCGAACGAGGAAACCAAAGAGTATAAAAGGCGACAGATGTAGAGGCGCTGTAATTCAGTTTGATTTGAGTTGTGAAGCAGTCTAGCGAGCAATAGCAGTATTATTTTGAATAGTAGAGTTTCATTTAAGCTATCAGTTTGGTTATTAGTCTATTCGTTGCACAGTTTGAGTGCTATTGTGAGGTACTTCAATAAAGGCCATTTTTCCATTATTCAATATTGGAGTTATTTATTCAACAGTTTAGCGATACGAACCTAGCAAAAGGGCAAATAAGAAGATTTGCAAGTAAAATTCGTTACAATATGTTTCCGCTGTCAAATTTAGCTCAAGTAACTCGTTTAGTGCCTGTGAGCAAAAAGCTTGGATAGCATTTTGTGATTCCTGAGCCCCTCCAAAGCTCGGGTACGGGGTAAATGACCCCCTCATCGCCCCTCTCGTCGGGCCTGGACACGAACCTCTGTGTTATGGTGCTATCAACATCAAATATCTAAGTGATTTGTAAATACTAAAACTAAACTAAACTAAATACTAAAAAATATTTATTATTTCATTCAGTGGTGTGGTTTCAGAACGGCCCATCAGTATTACTATGTAGTCAGAGTCACGGCACGACACATAAAGCAGAGGTAAAAATGGAGACGATAAGAGTGAGAGTTAATGAAGGAAAGGGAGCAGAGTTGAAAGTGTTGATAGTGTGGCAGGAAGCCGTGTTCTAACCTAATAACCTGATACAGTAATGCAAAAAAACTGGTTCTAAGTCGGAAAAGCTTGACACGAGGGGCTTCGCAGCAAAAAATTACCCTTCTAAACCAATTGCAAATTATATGAGAAGCGCGGCCTTGTACTCGCTCAAGTTATATAAGCAATTCTATAGTGGGTTTTCATATTCTAAATTCACTTAAAGGCTACTGCCGCACTTTTGATATATTGCAACATTTCTTTTTGCGCGTCTTGAAATTTACATCGGGTTATACAATGAGGGGTTTCATCCGCTTTTAGACTTTTAGTAACTTCAATTTTTTAAATTTTTTGCTACTTTTTGGCCACATATATCGAAGTAGTATGCATATTAGGCCGGGTCGATTTGTGGGGAGGCAAAAAATCGCCCATTGCTCTGTGAAAATCATATTCTAGGGATCAAATTAAGAAACTTTGCTGAAGGAAACATACCTCTAAAACGAATTCTGATGTCCCCCACTTTGGGTCGTAGGGGAAAATTTTGAAAAATTCCACTTTGAAATGCCTATGTTTTTTCTTTTTGGAGTTTATTTTTCTCTTTAGAAATTTATTTAGTCAGAACATATGTAAATGAAAAAATGAATTTAACTTAGTAATAGAAAAGAAATTAAAAAAAAATTATTAGAAATTAGCGTTTTTACAACCCCCTTTTAAAACCAAGGCATCACTGTGACACAATTGCAGATCGTAAAATTGCTTGTGTTGTTTTTTTAAGCTACCACAAGGCACAGCAGGTAGAATTGGAATTGCACCTACCCAAAAGTTCGACCCAAAGGGGGGAACATCAGAATTCGTTTTAGAGGTATGGTTCCTTCGGCAAAGTTTCTTATTTTGATCCCTAGAATACGATTTTCACAGAGCAATGAGCGATTTTTAAATCGACCCGCCCTAATGCATATATATGTACATAAAAGTATGTGTATTAGACTGGGTCGATTTATTAACCGATATCGCGCCATCGATTTTTCAATAGGATTTGGGCTCAGGAAAACAAGTTCCACTACGCATACCCAGAAAAATTATTTTCGAGCCTGCGAAAAAAAAAATGGCGAAAGGGTAAATTTTTCGACCAAAGCACTCCCCAAAACCCAAAAAAAAAATATATTTTTTTTTTTCAAAAACCTATTGTCGCCAACGTTTTTACAACAGTTTTTGTGAACAAAAAGTTTTTTTTTTGGTTTTGGGGAGTGTTTTGGTCGAAAAATTTACCCTTTCGCCATTTTTTTTTTCACAGGCTCGAAAATTCTTTTTTTGAGTATGCGTAGTGGAACTTCTTTTTCATGAGCCCAAATCCTATCGAAAAATCGATGGCGCGATATCGATTAACTTTCATCCATACAAATCGACCCAGGTTAGTGTGCATACATTCATCAAATCCGATTTAATTTGGATTACATGCAAAAGCCGTTGGTAAGTCGAGTTAACGCCTACGGTGCAAAAATGTATAATACAACGAGCAAACGGTATGAATAGGAGAAAGAGGATAAAAAAAAAATAATAATAATATGACGACATTGACTGCACGTCATGTTGCCACGAGGATTTGTCCATTAACCTGGCAGTATGAATCCTTTGAAGTTTGCAGATTTGCCTTTCTTTTATTTTTTTTTTTTTCTTCATCGCCAATTCAATTTCAACGCATTTTGACACAATTTCTTTTATCTTATTTATGTTTTGTATTTATTTTTGTTTCGTGTTTTTGCAAAAATGTGACTTTTTGATTTCTGCGAAAAAGCAAATATCTCTAATACACTCATGCACACACACAGATATTTCTAGTTTAATACGACACAACTATTTAAGCAGTTTTGCTGACAACTCACACTGATCTTGTCTGATCCTTGCACTGACAATGGGATCAGCGCGCTACAGTTTGGCAATATTTATTTGGTTTTATTGGATTTGTAGATTAACTTTTGAAACATTTTTAACAAGAGTGTAGTTTATCTCTACATAGAATAAAAATATGTATACGTTTGCGTATGTATGTATGTATATATGTACACTTAAGTTCAGTGATGCGTTGTAAGTTAATAACCCAGCGGGCGTTTGCATTACACATCGAATAGAGTAATTGTGTTAATTTTAATCTTTTCCGGGAAAATATTTGGCATAACAAGATTTCTCTATATGAGTGATTGTCGATGTTAGAATGGAAGAAAAAAAGTTATGCAGGTTGTTGATTTTGCAGCAATCGAAATCAATTTGTTAACGTCCCCGAAATGATTCAGTTTGAACGTAATCGTACCAGGCTACAGAGGGATTCAGGGGGTTGTTAAGCGCAATACAAAGCTTTATAGCTTCACAGGTTCTACAAACAGACTATCCACTTTAGTTACTTGAGCTGAATCCTGTTGTAAATATGAATGTATTATACAATTTCGCAGACGCGGCAACGGCGACCCATGTTCCCCACGGAATAAGAAGGTTAGGTGGGATGACGTAGAGGGTTCAAAGTGGTTATATCAAGTCGTTTCCGAGATAGTTGGATTGGTACCTTAATGATACTACACCTTTTCCTGTTTAAGTTCAAAAATTTATAATTCAAGTTCAGAATTTACATTTCAAGTTCAGAAAATTACAATTCAAGTTCAGAAAATTATAAGCAGGGTGTTATTTTTCAAAATTGATTCCAAATCATACACGTAATGTAATACTTAGATACATATTATTTGCGGAAGTGTTGATGCTTCGTTGACAGTGGTGGTTTGGATATACTGTACCCCAAGTTTTCTTCAAGGCGTGCACATCCCGAGCTAAGAAATGAAATAGGCGATAACTCTTTGCAACAAGTGCATGAGGACGCTCCGGCCATGAAAGTACTTGGAAAGTAAGTGGACGGGGAGGCCTCCACAAAGTTGCGAGATGCAGGTGGAGGAAGACTTGAGCTGGGCACATAGTACTTATACGTTACTTGCGGGATTGTGGACGCTCCGTTGATTTCGTCATGACTGCTGTCATATTCAATGCAGATCAATGCTTGTGACCTTTACATAGAATATAGCTGGATGTCTTTGTAACTGACCTCTTATGAGAGGAGGAAAGAGAAGAGAGGAAACGGTTTTTCTTCGCTATCGCCTTCATGTGAGTAAATTGATTTAAGAAAGTTAAGAAGTCCAATGCTTCCTTAACAGATAGCATGATTTCATATTCTTGTATCAGATTATTGGCGCTAACATTTACCATTTTACATACCTTAATTGCCATTGCATGAAAGCAAGAATTCCTTTCTGAACTTGAATCGTAACTTTCTGAACTTAAATTGGAATTTCTGAACTTGAATTGTAATTATCTGAATTTGAATTGGATACTCAGAACTTGAAATGTAATTTTCTGAACTTAAACTAGAAAAGGTGTAGTTGCCGGAACGTACCGGATTTGGATTCGACAATACTCCCCAAAACTTTTGGGGACTGTATTTATCGTCAAAAAAACTACAATTAAAATAGCGAAAAGATGACCCTTCAACATGCTACACATGGATGGTTGGTTGGTTGGCCCACAATATTCAACTTTATACACATATATCGAATTTTTTTGTAAGAAAAGTTTCTTATTATAAACGTAAAGCCTGTCCTTAGAAATACAACTCTTTGTGATATCAATATCTAGCTCATTGGTCATCTTACTTTCCCTTATGTTTCGATAATCCCTCTCTCTATCGGCCCTAATCAAACTCAATGTTATTGTTCAAAACTCGAAACCGCACTTAGATAAAACGTGACTTCCCCATTTCTTGATAAAAGGATCGATATTTGGAATGCTGTGTATGGCGTGCAGAGCAAGGCGCTATCTAATTGGACTCTGTGATATCAGCCAACTTGTTGAACTTTATTATGCTTGTTGTTCAAATAGCTCCCTTGGATGTTTTCCAGCCCATCAGCGCTCTGTTGGTTAGCTGCGGTTATATATTTATGCATTAAGGTCCCTGCAGTCCTATGAAAGAGTGTGGGTACCATATTTTTATAGAAACTGATATTTTTAACAAAACTTATTTGTAACATTTGAACATATGCTGTTTTTATATTAAACATAAGTATTTTGTGGTAATTTGGATAAAAGCTTCCTATTTAGGCGAACAAGGTTCTAATTTGAACTCTTGTACGCCAATTCGAAGCCTTTGTAAATGATAATTAAATACACAGATTCTTTTTTAGGAAAGCTTGGTGCTATGTCTCCTGTACTGTGGATAGTAAGATGCCGCATGAAGAGGTCAATGAGGGCAATCAACTCAGATAAATAATCTAGTAACTTTAATTGGCCAAGTTGGAAGTCAGCGGAATAGTGAAAATATACCCTTTTGCGTGACATTTTACTAAAAATTGCAGAGTATAGTGCCGCAGCTGGTAGCGATGTGCAGTCCGAGGGTTTATCTGGAGATGTGCACTTGCATATCCTCTTTTCTTCCCTTCCATTCAAATTTTTTTTAGAGAACATATAAGCTAGGTTAAACGACCTCAAGTACCGTTTAGTGAAATATATCTTTCCTTCGGTATAGCAGGAAAGCGCACTGCCACTGCATTACGGCGGCCATCGAGCAAGCTCAGATAATTATCTAGCTCGGTCTGGCTTCGGTTCAACATTCGCTTTGCATGTGGCGCAAGGACAAACCTTCTTGCTTCAATTCGTGCCAGATCAATATCATAAATTTGATACATTCGCACAACAACAAAGGGATATAAACAGCGGACCATTCTGGATTTAAACTGGTCAAGGGTAGTGAGATGACAACATTATCGTCTAAACTTTGGCAATATATAGTAAATTGATCCACCGTTTACATTTTTAAAGAAAAAATTGTTAAAATCAACCAAGTTACGGGTCACTTCAACCGGAATGTCTGTCAATTTTTATCAATCGCAAATTAGCTCTTGGTTCAACTTTGAACCAATTGTTTAGTCTGAATTGACCTTTTCAACAATGAAATCAACAAAATAAATGTTCATCATACGTAAGCCATAGCTCTGTCAACTCAACAGTTATATATTACCGCCACCTTAAAAATATAAATGAAAACTGTTAAAATAAAAGATTCCATTCACTTAGAATAACAGTGAAGACTGCTGATTTGATAGAGATTTCTGAGGCATCATGGTCGTAAGAAGAAACAAGTGAGCACGAAAGCGTAAGTTTCTTTTTAAAATTAGCTGATGTGTATCCATCATATTGATAGTTGTTCGTTGTTAAAATTACAGTTCTTTTAACAGAAAAATCAGTTATATTGATTTAGAATCTGTAATTTTTACAAAATATTGTTAACTTGAGACCGATACTAACAATTCTGTTGAAACAACTGAACAAAATTTGATTTGGCTGATAAAAAATTTGGTGGAATTAACCATAACGTGATTGATTTAATCGAATGTCTGTTAATTCAAGAAAAAAAAACCCGATTTGTTGATTATATTAACTTTTTTTCGATGTAATATTGACCTCGGTGTAATTTTGACTTAGATAAGTTCAGACTCCTTTGTATTGCATAGCAAGTCCAAGACCGATATCGAAAATTATTTTAAACCCTTTTATTGGCCGTCAAATTGATACTGTGTTTTGACAGCGATAAAGCGTTAGCGATGAACATTATTAAGAGTTTTCTAATGGGTTTATCGCTTCTTAGGGTTGTTATTTGCCGATTTGACTACATTCGACTGCAGAGTTTCATTTGCAATGACAATTAACGCTTTCATTTTCGCTTAGTTTAACAGCATCACGGTTACATGCTTTGACACTTACACATCGTTTATAAGATGGCCAACCAACCAACCAATCAACCAGACAACCATCAACCGATGAGCCAACGAAAATGACTTTTAGTCAACTAACCATCCAACCTACTGAAACCTTGAAACTTGGCATCTTTTATGGCCACTTATGTTAAGAAAATATTATTTAAATTTCATTTAGTATGAACTTGAGCTTACAAATAGTTGTATATCCAACAAAACAACAACTACACAACTGCCACAAACAATTTTTTAACTGCAAAATTTTCGCCTTTGTCGACATAAAAAAGGGTCATAAAACAAAGAGACACGGCAAAAAAAAAAAAAAAAATACAAATAAAATATATATGTATTTACCAAATTGGAAAAATATACCAATGCGAGTAAACAGTGATAAAATATCACATATACATACATGTTACTAGAGAACAAAAAAAAAATTAGATACACAGCACGCCACTTGAATAGTAACTGTGCTAATAAGATGAATTATTTTTTTTATTAAAATTATTATTATTATTTTATTATTCGGTAGCGAACGAAAAATAGCAGTACAGAATTTCGTCAATTAAATTCTTTTTTTTAATTTTCTATATTTTGAGGAAAATGTTCTACTATGCACATCAATCTCAAAAGCTTCTTCTAAAAAATCGAAAATTCGAGAAAATTTTACGAAAGTTTCAAACAAGTTATTTCGATTTCTTAAAATTTTTTAAAGTACACCGTTTTCTAGACCAATCAATTTTAGTCTGATAAAGTACAAGTAATAGGCCTCTCAAAATTTGCATTAATATTTAGAACTATTTTTTCGGAAAGGTTTTGCTTTATACAAAGTGTGACATATTTGATTGATATGGATGAACATCAAAACACCCTTCAGAAAAAACAAAGTCAAAAATCAATGCGCGTTTTTTAAAGATCTATAACGCGTACTTTACCACCCTAAAATTTATTGGGCTACAAAGCTGCAAGCTCAGAAACATTATAGGACTCTTATAAAAATTCCAAATTTTCTTGATTTTTTTTTTTATTTTTTCGAAAACGGTTTTGAAGTTGGTTTGCAAATTTTTTCTTAAGATTTTATAAAAACTAAGACTGCTGTTTTTCTGCTCGCTGCTTACTCAAAAAACAAAAAAATACTAATTATAATAATTAGATACACAGCACGTTCCTTGATTAGGAACTATTCTTAATACTCCTTATTATTTTTTATGAAAATATTGTAACGAATTTAGTGCAATTCCGCTTATTTGCAACTTTCTACTAATGTTCGAAGTACTAAACTGTTGAGTAAATAACTCCACTATTCAATAATGCAAAATGGCCTTTATTAAAGTACTTCACAATAACACTTATACTTCGCAACTGATAGCTTGCTTAAATCAAACTGATTGGTCGTACCTCAACTGTTGCTGCTTTTATACTGTTTGGTTTCCTCGTTGGCATATTTCTAGGTGTTTCTATTTCTAGAATTTACTAGTTAGTTACCAGCTATAAAATTACCAGCTATAACTATGTTTATAGCTTCTCATATGCGCGTGTATATGTGAGTGATACTTGCACAAATAATCGCCTAATTTTGGGAGTGTTTCAGATATATGCATGTGCGTTGCTCTCCGCAGCTTATATGGACATACGTATAGATTGACTTGTTGATGTGCATACAAGTCATTGCTTAGTATTGCCTTAGCGTTGCTAATATTCGTCACAATATATACAAAGGTGGTACCCTTTCACTTTTCAAACAATTTTCCAGTTTGTCTCAAAATCGGTTAAACATTTTTGTGGGAGCCGCTACAAGAAAAGGATGAAAACTTTCTCTGCTAGAGGTTATAATTTTACCCATTTATGTGACGCTGAGTGTATGTGTGCCAGAATTGCCGTTTCAAATCTAAAAACTACTTAAAAACGATTTCAAATTCACATTGATAGAAGAATCCCGAAAATGAATCTTCAAATACACCGAATACTCCCCACAATTAAATGAATATTTATTTAACTTAGGAATAGTTAAAATAAGGCTGACTCTTAATGTGTGCCGTCGCTTCAACATTATATCTTAATCCAGTAAAGCCAGTTGCACTGAAAACATCGATTGGCAATGCTCCAAAATTAGTTTGCGTAGATTATTATATATAAATCAAAGAATATGGCATTGTTTAAAAACCCCTTTCGGAAAATTAAATGCACAGTTCAACTAATCATAATCATATCTATATAAAACAGCCGATCAGAACATCCTTATGGGAATCAATTGAATCGGTTATTGCCGTCATACCATAACACCTTAGTCATAACAAGAGCTGTTTCACCATCTTCAGTTAGTTACTTAGTTCGGTTATGTTGAACTGGCCGGTCCGTGAGGATCTCGCATGGACTGAATGAGTCCTCAGTGTTACAAGAAGTTTGTTTATCCATCCTCTTGGCAAATACTACACATTTTTTAGGACCTATGCCACTTGCTGTTTTTAGATCTGACCTGTATCACTCCTTATAATTGGAGCCTTAACATGGTAACTGAAGGGAACGAGCTAGATCGTTTCCTGCTATAACTGACCAAGCCTAATTTAAAGCCATGTGATACCAGAAGACAGTGTCCAGTCAGAATACTCGTCATGAGTCTACAATCCTCTGTATTTAACTAACTTTGTAAGTCTAAAGTTTTAAGACCTACACATGATCTTTGACACTTCACAGCCCCATACTTGGGTCCACGCCTTTCCCGCCGGCTCGATCACGTACAGTTCTCGCCTTCTCTTAAGCTTGCTCAATCTAATTGTGATATCTATAGAGCAAGCTTCGAACGATGTGCCATTTTAAGCTAGTTCATCCACTTTTCCATTCCCATCTATTCTCATATACTCTGGGACCCAATATAGATGTACGCTTCTGTGCTATGCGAGATTATTGCCTTAATTCCTGATTGGCTGTCAATATAAAAGTTAATGCGGTTGAAGTTTAAGCTATTTTCTTCCAGGTTTTCTGCTGTTTTTGGTTAAGACTACTTAAAAAAATAAATAACCTCCGAACAGCTTCTCTTCCAAATTGCGTCGTGCTCCTTCTAATTATTCCTAAAAAACGGTGGGACGGGAGCTACATGTTTTACGCCGACTCCGAACGGCATTGTAAGGAGTTTTTGCTGAGATACGTTTTATTGCAGAAATACATTAGGAGCGCTTGCCAAATTACTTTCGAAGGGCGACCCTGCTTACAAAACTTTTTTCTAATTGAAAAATTTTTTTCTAAAATTTTTGCGTTTATTTCCACAGGGCGTGCACCGAGGATCTTCGGTATGGTAGGCGGAGTACGCTGCAATCACACCACGGCGGCCGTCACGACTACTACTTCCGCCTAAAACACGCTACAGTGATCTAGCAGCTTTCAGGATCTGTTTATTTCCGGATCAGGACATTATACCGCACACTCTTCTTCCTCCCTTACTTTGCAGCCATCGGTGAAGACGTGTATTGCCTCGTTCGCCATTTGTGCATCGACCCTTGAGTCAACCATCCAACTCTATTGTGGCTCTAAGAGCCCCTTCGAAGCGCAGATACTGAATGAGGTAGTCTGTTCGTCCTGTAATTGTATAGTATAGGCTTTAAATTTATCTATAAGTTATCGAAGTTTTTTTCTGCCTCATGCGAACTGAAGCTTTGCAGGTCCGTTAAGTCAAAGATTTTGGCGATTTGTTTTTTGTTGGTGAGAACAATTATCAGATAGAGTTCTATCCTGCGGTTAAACTCTAACTTAACTAAATATGGTAAAAACGGCCCCTAGCGCAAATTGAATAAAACCAAAAAAAACCTTCTTTGTGCTGTTGGAATATTGGATTTCAAAAAAATATTTTTTATAGGTGAACACAAAGTAATGATAGGTTATTGTTAAAGTGAATTTCCCCACAAATTCTAAAAACTATAGCGTTCCTCAAAAACCACCCACAAGCGTCAGAAATGCCCCACATTTGGGGAGTCACTCAATAAATGGCAATGCTAACGTGTGCACAAAAAGCAACAATAACAAAACAATATGTATAAGTCAACGAACCAACTAAATTTTATGTAAACGAAAATGAAAAGCAGAAATTTGCCAATAGTTTCTGTTGTCAATTTGCAATTATCACCCAATGAGTCAGTGAGCCTAAGTCTCGTAATGCTGCAACGTAGGGGCGAACGGCTACATTAGGCATATCAGCGCCATTATCTCAAAATGCTATAATGGCAAAACACCAGCGGCAACAGTGACTAAATGGTGTTGACAAAACTTCTGTCATCACACTTGGTTGCACAAACGTTTGGACGGACAGGATCAAGAGATATTTACATAGACTTGGCGGCAGCGTTTACAATAAGTTAACTTATAAAAAAACAAGTAAGAAAGGCTAAGTTCGGGTGTAACCGAAGATTACATACTCAGCTGAGAGCTTTGGAGACAAAATAAGGGAAAATAACCATGTAGGAAAATGAACCTAGGGTAACCCTGGAATGTGTTTGTATGGCATGGGTATTAAATGGAAGGTATTAAAGAGTATTTTAGAAAGGTGGACCAGAGGTGACTCTAGAATGTGTTTGTACTATATGGGTAGCAAATTAAAGGTATTAATGAGGGTTTTAAAAGGGCGTGGCCTTAGTTGTGGACCAGGGTAACCCAGAGCATCATCTGTCGGGTACAACTAATTTATTTATATATGTAATACCACAAACAGTAATCCTGCCATGATTCCAAGGGATTTCGATTTCGTCCTACAGAACTTTTTCATATTCTTCTGCTTAATATGGTAGGTGTCACAACCATTTTACAAAGTTTTTTTCAAAGTTAAACCCAATCCAACCATCATGTTTTATCCCTTTTTTCGTATTTGGTATAGAATTATGGCATTCTTTTCATTTTTCGAAATTTTCGATATCGAAAAAGTGGACGTGGTCATAGTCGGTTTTCGCCCATTTTTAATACCAACATAAAGTTAACTCAGATAAGTACGCAAACTAAGTTTAGTAAAGATATATCGATTTTTGCTCAAGTTATCGTGTTAACGGCCTAGCGGACGGACGGACAGTCGGCTGTGTATAAAAACTGCGCGTGGCTTCAAATCGATTTCGCCCATTTTCACAGAAAACAGTTATCGTCATAGTATCTATGTCCCTACCACATTTCACAAGAATTGGTAAATCTTTGTTCGACTTATGGCATTAAAAGTATTCTAGACGAATTAAATAAAAAAGGGCGGTGCCACGCCCATTTTGAAATTTTCTTTTATTTTGTATTTTGTTGCACCATATCATTACTGGAGTTGAATGTTGACATAATTTACTTATATACTGTATATTAACTTTTCTTTTAAAATTTGAATTTAAAAAATTTTTTTTTTTAAAAGTGGGCGTGGTCGTTCTCCGATTTTGGTAATTTTTATTAAGCAGACATATAGTAATAAGAGTAACGTTTCTGCCAAATTTCATCATGATATCTTCAACGACTGCCAAATTACAGCTTGCAAAACTTTTAAATTACCTTCTTTTAAAAGTGGGCGGTGCCACGCCCGTTGTCCGAAATTTTTCTAATTTTCTATTTTGGGTCATAAGATTAACACACCTACCAAGTTTCATCGCTTTATTCGTCTTTGGTAATGTATTATCGCATTTTTTCGTTGTTTCGACATTTTCCATATCGAAAAAGTGGGCGTGGTTATGGCCCGATTTCGTTCATTTTAAATAGCGATCTGAGATGAGCGCCCAGGAACCTACATACCAAAGTTTATCAAGATACCTCAAAATTTACTCAAGTTATCATGTTTACGGACGGACGGACGGACATGGCTAAATGAATTTCTTTTTTCGCCCAGATCATTTTGATATATAGATGTCTATATCTATCTCGATTAGTTTATGCCGTTACGGATTACCGTTATGCGAACAAAGTTAATATACTCTGTGAGCTCTGCTCAGCTGAGTATAAAAAAGTTGCTTGAACAAATAGCTGAAGGCTATATACGACACATTCTCACTTCGTTAAATCCGTTAACACGGTTTTACCAGAAAGCCAAGTAACCAACAAAATTTTGCAGATATAAAAGAATGAAAACAATTTTTTGTTTATGTACCGAAACTAAATTGTAAATAATGAGAAGTTGTGTTTTTACGAGTGTGAAAATATGTTGTTATATTGCGCATGCGCGCCATAGTTGCTGGCAAGGTCTATGGATGACCAAAACTCCAAAAAAATAGACATTGTTTAACTGAAACGTCAAGCGCAGTATGCATGTCACCAAAATACGAGCGTTAAAAAAATGTTGTAAACAATTTTATTGGTAAATAAAATGTAAATATGCAGTTCACATACATACTTATGTACATAGCAAAATTATGTAAATACTTGCACTTTAGTAAAAACTTTTCTTAAATGTTTTAAGAAACGTTACAATTCTATATTTATGGCGTATTTGCTTCAACTTTCGATTTCTTTTTCACTTTTGTTGGCACTAAATAAACTTTATTATTATTATTATTATTATTAGGCATGGCAGCACTGCGACCTTTGTGCAGATCTATTGTGCATTACCTTTCAGCCTAATTTTGTACGTGAAGGCTTTTGGTGTATCTAAGTACCTCTTCTGGTTTTTTGTTCCATATCACATATGGATTAAGAGTCACACCACCTATGTAGATGGGAGAGTATCTGCCTTGCCAGAGCGACGCATTCGCAGAGAATATGAACGCGCGTTTCATCCTCCAGCTCACACAAACGACAAATTTAAGTATCGGATAGATTTAACTTACTTAGGTGATATTGTAGACCACAGTGTCCCGTATAGTACCCAGTGAGAGTTCTTAGATCCAACCTGCTTAGATTAAAGAGTTTGGCTGATACTTTCGTTACCGGAAGTATGAACAGTTTGGCCTGTCTTTGCACTGAGCAGTCAATCCAGTGACGTCTGAACTGTTTTTTTTTCCAGTTACTTATGGTTTCGCTGGTGTGTGTTTTCGCGGGTTCCCTCCATAAATTCAGAAAACAAAAATTCAGAAACACATTTTTTCAGAAAACATTAGTCAGAACCCTTTTTTCAGAAAGCCAAAAGTCAGAAGTCAAAACTCAGAAACAAAAATTCAGAAATCAAGTTTCAGACGTCAAAATTCGGAAGTCAAATTTCAGAAGTCAAATTTCAGAAGTCAAAATTCAGAAGTCAAATTTCAGAAATCAAAATTTATAAAAAAATCAGGCAGCAAAAAAACTTTAAATTTTGCGCAAACGCACTTCGAATGACGTTGTGCCACCTTTAGATGGAATTATTTGTACAGACTTCACCCAATTTGGTGATATTATACATATTCCATAATTCGATTGAATATAGCGCCTTCTTTCGACGTTTGTGTGTTCCAGGCTAAAAAAAACTTCAGAAGTAAAATTTCTGAAGTAAAAATTCAGAAAGTAATCAGACAGCAAAAAAAAAACATAAAATTTTGGGCAAATTTTTTTGCTTTCTGAATTTATGGGGGGTAACGCTTTCGTGAGTCCACAAAAGGGCTCTGGACCATAGAATGCTGATATAGCACCCTGCTTTGCTAGGTAATCTGCATGTTCATTACCTTCATGAACCTGATGTCCGGGAACTCATCCTAACAAAACCTTGTTTTTGGCTCCTAGGTCATTAAGGATTTCAATGCAGTCATCCACTAGTTTAGATGTAACTGTGTAGGATGTCACGCAGGCTGTCCGACATAATGTAGATGCTCTTCCAGGATGAGTCTCTCCGCAGACTTCTATTGCATGCACTTATGCCTGAAATATGGTGGGGTAGCATCCCATTGGTATCGATTTCTTGAAGTTCGGCACATAGATGCCAGCTCCCGTTCTTCCGTTATCGAATTTCGATCCGTCCGTAAACTTTAAAAGCACGCTTTATTTCTGGAAGCACTTCGTTTTTGCTTCGGTCTCGTTATTTATCTGGTATTCGTATCTATAAATCTTATAAAATAAAGTCACTAAATGCCGTTGAACATCCATCACTTCACACAGAATGCTCTGATTTTAAAACGGGGGTTTTCATTTGAAAGCATAGGTACGTGAGATGGACATTTTTAATATAATTTGAAGATGTTTATATTATAGGTATGGCAAATTTCTAAAATTTAGTACCAAATTATAACACTTTTGTTAAACCGCTGAATCGATTTTAATATTTCTTCTTCGCGGTAAAACTTTGAAATAGTTTCCTTCGTTTTGCATCAAAAAATACTGTAACGAATATTAGCAACACTAAGGGGTACTGTCATCTCTAAGCCGATGCTAAGTAGTGACGTGAATGCGCATCAATAATTCAATCGTTATGTCTACACATATGTACGTAGACGCAGCGGAGATGCAACGCACAAATACATGCAGATATTTTATCTGAGATATGCAATTATAATTGTGGAAGTGTCGCTCACAAACACACGCGCATATGAGAGCTATACACGTACATCTGTAGTTACAATTTTAACAGATAACCAACTAGTAGATTCTAGAACATAAGCGCCTAGAAGATGCAACGAGGAAATCAAAGAGTATAAAAGGCATCAACAGTAGAGGCGCTAGAATGAGTTTCGATTAAGCACGCTATCTGTCGAGCAATAGAAGTGTTATTTTGGAAATTCGTTACAATACTTAATCCCTTTCTTATATGTGCAAACTTGTTTAAACCAAAGCACCATTTTTTTCGAAAACTGTATAAGCAATCTTGCTTTGAGTGGTATATGTGTAGCCCTAGATTTGTATTGTAAAGAGTTTTGGGAAATTCGTGATATTTATGCACCTTCTGTTAACGTATGCTGTAGTGAATAGCTGAACTGTCGAATAAATAACTCCAATATTCAGTATTGCAAAATGGTGTTTATTTAGATTACTTTGGGAGTAGTACTTCACAACTAATAGCGTGTTTAAATCAAACTGATTAGTTATTCCTCAGCTTGCGCTATCGCATACTTGGTTATTTAGCTATTTGCGTGTGCATGTGCGAGTAAAAACTTCTGCTCATAGCTGATGACAACATATGTGTATGTGATATATCTCTTCACATTGAGCTGCTGGTTATGTGTGTGTATGTACATAAGTGTGGCTGCTTGCTATATTTATTGTTTTGATTATTTACTAACAGCATAGTGATGCTAATATTTATCATACTTATTTTCGGGAAATGAACTGCGACTGCAGTCGGGACTGGGACTGCGACTGCGAATGGGATTAGGATTGGGACTGGGACTTGGAGTGTATTAGTGACTGTAACTGCGAATCAGGGATGGAGGTTGTGATATATTTGCAATATTTTGTCGCTGAATATTGTCTCATGATTTTCTAATCTCTATCAATAACATTTAGCCATTTTCAGTTTGAGTCATTTCGCTGCATCGCTTTAAATTAATGAGCTACGAGCATCAAAGAATGCTTGTCTTACAAATATATAATTGTATGTAAAGCTGTATTCCATATTTGCCAAATTTACTCGCCTGAGAACTACTACGAAAATAGATTTCCACGCTCATGAAAAAAAGCCAAAACCTACATCGACTTCAATTACTCATTAAACTGCAAGCAAACGTGGCAAGTACGATTACATTCGAATGCGTTTTCAAAATATCATTTACTTAAATCAAATAAACTGAAATGGAATGGCAGCCATGACAAATTCGCGCGGCATTCGCGTTATATCGAAGTAGAGTACGGAAACGGAAATCACAGTCATTGAGATGAAAAAGGATATATGTATATTCTAAGTATGTATGCAGATGAAAATTTGGGTTAGGGTGATAGAAAATGGTATGGTATAAAATAATGTAAAGGCATATTTTGTGTGTTTTACTTGCCGTGATTGTTCTACGTGCATACATATATTGTGCCAAAGTTGTCCATCTGTTGAGTTCGAATTAAAAATATACCAATTACAAACTCTCAAAAGGACTTAGTTTATCTGTGCTTTGTTTTGCATATTCAAATATGTGGTTCATAAATATTGCATACTTACATTAAGTAGTACAATAACTTTAATTGGAACCATTTTGATTACATGCCTCGCTGGTAACATAACTATGTTAATTGAATGGACTATGTAAGATATGGATTAAAAAAGCGTTTATATGAATTTTTGAAAAACAAAAGGATGGGAGACGAAATAAAAGAATAAAAACCAAAACTGAAATCGGATCAGTAAACGAAACCGAACGGCGTGCAATTGATTTGTTATCGAAGCATTAACGTTTTGTTAGCCGTAACGAACGTTAATATCCTCATAATAGGCGTGTTATCGATTTGTTATCGTTGAGTTATCGGTTCGTAGTCGGTGTATTATCGACTTGCTATCGGTTTATAATTGGCGTGTTATCAATTTATTGCCGACGAGCTATCAGTTTTAATCAGCATAATAATGATTTTTTAGAGATAAGCTATCGGCTTGCTGTTGAAATATTATCGGTTTGTTTTTTAAAGCAATGTTATCCATGACAGATAGGTTAGTAAATAAACAGATACCAATAAGAGTTCATCAAGTCGATAACATATATATAATCTGTCGATAACTAGTCGATGAAAACATCAATAACTGACTCGACAGTAAAAAGTGGATAATAAACCGATTACTAGACGATAATGTCGTTATCGATAAAAAGTCGACAACAATCATATAACTCGCCAATACTAATTGTTACCGATAACGAGCTGAATAAGCTTTTTTAAAAAATTCCACAAAATTATACTCCCGACATTTTTCCGAAAAAGTTGTAAGCAGTCCCGAAATGATTCCAACAAATTTTTGAAATTGTCGCGAAAGTATCTCGAAAACAATCCCAAAATAACCCCGCAGTGGATCCGAAAGATTGAGATGATTCAAATTTCGAAGCCACCGTTTAGATTCAAGAGGGTGCTAAACCCAGAGCGCATCAGATTCAATCCGGCGAAGGGCTGGTCATATCCCTAACATTGCCTAGGCCATTGGGGAGTGTACACTTAAACAGATTTCATGGCGTAATATTACGCACTTACGTTCTCTATTCTCTAAGAGCGTCAATAGCAATAAGAAGTTGTTGCAAATAGCAGTAAACTCAACGTTCATAACATTGATTTGGGTCACTAGCAAAGGTCGGGAGTCATTAGGCAATACTAAGACGATAATTGTGCAACAATAAAAGGAAATCGGCGATTCTCAATGGCTGTTATATGCTCCCCTGAAGGATCACGCCCTACCAAATGTGGCTCAATCATGTTCAGAACAAAGCAGGGAACTGACTTAGTAGATCAACATTCGAAGCTCGGAGCAGCAGTTTTTGGGTCTGCTTGCGGAAAGGGAACCCCCATCAATGACGGTTGTGAAAGCAACGCTTTAGAAGGTTGTAAAGAAAGAGTTATCGAGTTCCTCTGAGGTCTTACAGCCCTAGCGTATACTAGGCACAAACGCTCAAGCACTTTTGTGCTGTGCGACTATGAGGTGCTATGAAAATGGCAATAGGATGTTTATGTACGAAACCAATTGTTTTGAACTTAGAAAGAACATTTTAATACAAAAATTATTGCCAAGCAAGCAAATATCAAGCCTTGACAAGTTTTGGCATTAATTAATTTCACATCCAACATTTCCGGAAAAAACTATTTTTATGCCGTAACCATTTTTATAAAGGTTGTCATATTAATTTAAATAATTTTTTCAGCGATATACCTAAAATTTTAGGTGCACCCTAATTTAATAGAAAAGCATCATAAAAACATTATTCGGATAGTTAACAGAGAATATGAATCACAAAAACACTGGGTATGGGGTGACTAAAAGGGCTCATCTAGAACGCTGCTAACACGTTGTCATTGCTCGTACATCGAATACGCTAAGTTACATTTACACTCGTTCGATATGTGCCTAACCTGGCTACAGATTTTGATGCTGATCCAGGACTTTTTCAATTCTTCGATTCTTTCTTTTTCCTCATTGCCTTTTTTTTGCTTCGCAAACGTTATTCTTCTTGATAAGCGCATAAATTAGCGTGAAGCGTGCAAAAATCGTTGAATCGCTAACAAAATAATACAAAAACCAATTCTACAGTGCGTAAGTTACATTACTCATGTGGGGAGGCTATGGTACACATCCAGATGCAGTGGTTTTTGGTGGTTGCACGCTCAACTAGGCGTATGCTTGATGGGTTGTTTTAGTCCTTTGCCATTATTTTATTCTTATAATGAAAATAAAATAATTTTTTGACACTTTTTGATTTTGGACTTTGCAGCTGCATGCGTCAGTTAAGTAACACACACATATACATGTACATACCTATATGTGAAATACAAGCTATATACATGTGGGGTGTTCCATCCCATTTCGACTAATTTTAAACCCGACCCCTTTAGAATTGGCTGAAAGTTTTTATTCTTTTTCTAGCTTTCGAAAGACGTTTTTCAGAATTTTTTCAAATTTTTTCATCCAACTCAAAAAAAGTTATGAATTTTTAAAAAACACCGTTTTTGTTTTCAAAATGCTATAACTTTTTCAAAAATTTACCGTTTGGGATCTTTTTTTTTAAATTTGGTTTTAAATGTACTTTTCGGAAAAAATAAAAAAAAATTAAAAAAAATTTTTTTTTTTTGTAATTTTTCAGTTTTTCGAGATTTTTCGAATTTCGGATTTTTTTTTCTCATAAAAAACTTCAATCAATTCTGCAATCATCCCCACTAATCCCGGAGTAGGCCGATTATTATTTTTTTTTTTATTTAATTGAAAAAAAAATTGACCGTTAAGGATCTTTTTTTTTTTGAAATTTGTTTTTAAATGTACTTTACGGAAAAAATACAAAAAAAATGTTTTAAGTTTTTTTTTCAATTAAATAAAAAAAAAAATAATCGGCCCACTCCGGGATTAGTGGGGATGATTGCATAATTGATTGAAGTTTTTTATGAGAAAAAAAAATGGCGAAATTCAAAAAATCTGGAAAAACTAAAAAATTACAAAAAAAAAACTTAAAAAATTTTTTTGTATTTATTCCGAAAAGTACATTTAAAAACAAATTTTTAATAAAAAAAGATCCCAAACGGTCAATTTTTGAAAAAGTTATAACATTTTGAAAAAAACACCGTTTTTTTTTTTAAATTCATAATTTTTTTTAAGTTGGATGAAAAAATTTTAAAAAATTCTGAAAAACGTCTTTCGTAAGCTCGAAAAAGAAGAAAAACTTTCAGCCAATTCTGAAGGGGTCGGGTTCAAAATTGGTCGAAATGGGATGGAATACCCCATATATATATGAGTAAATGGGTATTCATAGCTCTATATGTTATATATTGAACGTCGTCTGGGCGATTTTTGTGCATATGAGCGACGCCCAAATATCAAGCTTGTTTAATATCGTCGACCCATTGCGTCCGCTTAAGGTGAAGATGGATGGCTCTATGAACAGACACACATACACTTATAAACAAAGGACTAGAACTCTGGCATAGATTTGGCAAGCAGATGAACGTATGTATGAGCAGATGTTAGGTAGCTCGTGTATGTTCACGGGGTTGAATTGAATGGATGTCATGGTTATTTTGATTTGCTGGGTGGATGTATTTGCTTTGGGAAGTTATAAACGCTTGGTGTGGCAAAATTATAAGTGAAAATGTCACTGCATGTTCGAAAGTATTGTATGTATGAATGAGTATAATACAAAAATACGTACTCAAGGCAAGATCACACACTATACCTGACAAGTATGAGTGTGCACGCAGCTAAATTAGCTATTGAGGGGTGGTTCATGGACTTCTATTATGGCTGAAAAAAATGCATCAAAGATGGCTTCCGTATGTGCTAAATTTTAACAAACACTTATTGGCTTTATTTATACGCATTAGCATTATTTTTTAAGTTTAGTGGATATGTGAAAATAAGAGCAGTTTTTAGCCAAATTGATGTAAACTAGACAAGGTCACTAGGAAACCTTTGCTCATATACTTGATTGGTACCGCGCTCGTTATCTTTTGCTACAGAACAAACCAATCCACATACTCAGCTGCCATTGCCAGTAATTCTATATACAATTTAAATTTTCATTACACCAAAAAATCATCAGTAACCGCCATGGCGCCCAACTTTGGGCCTACTACGGTGGTTTGGATATCGCTTTTATTGTTGTTGTGTTAACAGTTCTTCGCCGCATTCAAAAGGTGTTACCACTCATACATTTTCATCAAAGTCCTTTTATGGGAGTCCAAGGAACTTGGATACGGAAATTGTTTCTATTCATTCGGTTATCTTCACGATCTAACTCGTTGATATTTAAATGCAGAATTGAGCTGATATTGTTAGCCTTAAAATTTATTTTAAGCCTGAATACATAATAATACTAATACTAAATGCAGACATCTGAAGAATAACAGGGTCAGTCGCCACCCTTGGGGTTAGAGATGGGTGGACGCCTTGGTGAATTTAGGCTTTGTCGTTCGTGCTGTCCGAGTGTTGCGGGTCCACCTGGTGTTGATGGGTTGGTACTTGTGCTTAGGCAGCACGGTGCAACAAATGCACCCGTCAGAGAATTGCCGTTGCGAAGCCCGGGAACCTCTATGAAGGTGACTGATGTCGCAATCACAAATATTTTTAACAGGAATATAGAGCACGTGATGTGGGGGATAAACAATTGATTACTCCTTCCTACGCAAGTGCATTTGCCGAAAAAGGAGGTAAAAGATGAGGGCAGGGGCATTGCTTCTGTCCTTAAATTGTTGTGATGGGGTTGGAAAAGCAGTGTGAGCCACAGGGGATAGTTGATGTCGTCTGCTGAGCAGCGTTGCTGCTAAAAGATAGCAAAGGTACGCTTTAGTGTGAACCACGGGACGCAAACAGCAGGGAGCAAAAGTTTTGTAATTATTCGAGGTCATCGAATATTTGCATCTAGCCCAGAACATTCCGAACGATGTAGCCATCTTTTACAAGTGCCGCACTGACAAGAGTCTGCGCGTGTGAGGTAGATTCTTTGCGGACATATGCAGCAGAACCTCTTCCTAGGACTGGGGTTGGGCTCAATACCTTCCCGGAGCAGGAGGGTATAAAGCAGTCCAGCTGCACGGAGGTGCTCCTTGGATGACAGTTTGTGAGAGGACGCAATAAATTAAATGGGGTTACACTGAAATGACAGCCCTTAGTCGGGACGAAAATTCCCGAGTCGCTCCAGTACATAGAACCGGCTGTCGTGTAGCTTCTAACTGATAATTTCGTAGCCAGGAATAGCCAGTTATAAAATAAACAACATGATGACACAATCAATAAAATAAAGCGCGCGATACCTCCGACGAGCTACTCCTTCAATTGCTCCTCCGTGCTCCTTAAAAATTTCCCACAAATTGGAAGGCTGGGATCTACATGTTTTATTCCGACTCCGAATGACTGAAAAGATTTTCTTGGCCGAAATACACTTTGAAAAATCATTTCCAAAGGATCTGATCTTGCATTTATGCAGCGAATAAAAGCCCGAACGCTACGCTGCCTACGTTATGTTATGCGAAAGGATGTAGAAGCTTCGGATTAGAAAGCATTTCTAGCAGCTGAGTGGGGTGAGACCAGTGAAGGAAAACTTTTCCGTCTTCTTCTTGTGCCGATAAGGAGAGTTTTCGAAGGTTTTGGGGAGTTTAATCCGTGTTGACGGTTCCTTTCCGGATACAGAATCGGTAATTTCAAAAAAATAGCTCCATTAAGATACCTACCAGCTCGGTAACGAGCTGTTGCAGCCACGTTAGACCTTCTTGGTCATCATTCTATGTGGAACTTGATGTCGCTAGGGCATCCCCTGCTAAAACCCGGATTTTCCATGGCTAGGTTAGGTTGAAAATTTGAAAATTGGGATGGATAGCACATAAATTGTGCTGACAAGCTTTTGACGGCGTACTCTGCTCCATTTCATTTGCTTGCGTAGTGTGACGGCCTTTTGCCGGATATGTATTCGTGCCTTTTCGGCGCCTAGGACCGTCTGTCACGGGGACGAAATGTAATAGATCTTCATTTTCTGAACTCAGAAATAAAACAACAACCAATAGCAATTAATAACTAGGTGAAAAAGAATCGAAGGAAAATAAATCCGCAATGTCAGCGGTGAAAATTTCTGTTCGGCAAAGATCAAAAGACGCACAAAAGCTCACGGCCCGTAATTAGCGCGAAAATTTAAGAAGAAAATGGCGAAGAGCGCTGGGAAAAAAGTTCAATACCAATTCACAATGCAAATTGGAAACATTTAGAAACAGACGCATTCAGCTGGCACACTACAGTTAAATGTTGAAGCCATTGAAGTTGAGCTTACACGGCCGAGGTGCTGTAGATTAGGCCGTATCATTATCTGCGTGGAAGAGTAGCACATTTGGTGGATGATTCTAAAAGGCGTGGCTTTTAGTCCACGCACACTTGGTAGCAGCAATTATGATTCATGGGACATTTTCTATTCCAATCAGCAAAAAAATCTGCATTTCGGCATTACTAGCACTAAAAGACGAGGTGCGGTGCTTGTTGTAAAGCCCGAAGGAAAGTCGCACTAGCTTTGACCTAACCTAGTTGATTATATATCAACATATTCAGCAGCAAACATAAAAATAAGAACCTTTTTAAGGTAATTTCGTTAAACAGATATGCACACTTTGTATAGAGGAAAATCAAAAACACTTTCGAAAATAAATGGCCAATAATCAATTGGAATTTTGAGAGACCCATAACTTGTACTTTCTTGGACCGAAATTGATTGAGCTACAAAACTGCATACTCAAGTAAATTTAAAAATAAAAAAAATAAATGTAAGGCGCGACAACCTCCGAAGAGATCTAAGGCCGAGCTTCTCTTCCAATTTGCGTCGTGCTCCTCTTGATTTTCCCTACAAATTGGCCGGACAGGAACTATATGTTTTATGCCGACTCCGAACGGCATCTGCAAGGCAGATGAGTTTTCACTGAGAGCTTTTAATGGCAGAAATACACTCAGAGCGCTTGCCAAACACTGCCGAGGGCAACCACGCTTAGAAAAACTTTCCTCTAATTGAAAAACCTTATTTCTTAATAAAATAAAATTTTGATGTTGCTTTGCCCGGGGTGTGAACCCAGGGCATACGGTGTGGTACGCGGAGCACGCTACCATTACACCACGGTGTCCGCCAAATAAATTTAGAGAACTCTAAATAAAAATTTAAAATTTTCTCGAATTTTTGATTTTTTTTTTTAACATCTTCGAGATTGGCTCAACTATATGGTTGGTTCATCTCTACAGCAACGACAAACCTATGTACAGATTGTCAAAATCTGCGTGTTGGTGTTAGGCGAATGGAATGGAATGAAAACATAAAACTTAACAACTTTTGTGTGTTGTAAGAATATCTTGTTAATATCTATGTTTCATTTTGAGTTTGCCATCTCCTTTTGACAATTCCTACTCCAGCGAAATGAAAAAAATAAAATCAGCTGATGAGATGAGCCAACCATATAGTTGAACCATGGTTTATATAGTTTCAATTACAAAATTATAGAAGGGTTTTCGAAAAAAAAAAAACGAAAAAATAACAAGTAAACGTGTCTAATTTCGGGTGTAACCGAACATTATATACTCAGCGTAAGCTTCAATTGCACATTTCATTTCAGATAAATTACTTTTCTACATAACACGTCGCACCGCCCGTTTAAAATAAAGATAAGTGAAATATCATTGATTCAAAACTATTTTTTGCTAAGTTATAGCTTATTATTGTAGTCTACGACCCTGTTAAACTATTTACACTCAGTTCAGCAGAGCTCACAAAGTATATTAACTTTTATTGACAGGTATAAAGGAATCGAGATAGATATAGACTTCCATATATCAAAATCATCAGGATCAAAAAAAAAATTTGATTGAGCCATGTCCGTCCGTCCGTCCGTCTGTCCGTTAACACGATAACTTGAGTAAATTTTTTAGGTATCTTGATGAAATTTGGTATGTAGATTCCTGAGCACTCATCTCAGATCGCTATTTAAAATGAACAATATCGGACTATAACCACGCCCACTTTTTCGATATCGAAAATTTCGAAAAACCGAAAAAGTGCGATAATTCATTACCAAAGACGAATAAAGCGATGAAATTTGGTAGGTGAGTTGAATTTATGACGCAGAATAGAAAACTAGTAAAATTTTGGACAGTGGGCGTGGCACCGCCCACTTTTAAAAGAAGGTAATTTAAAAGTTTTACAAGCTGTAATTTGGCAGTCGCTGAAGATATCCTGATGATATGTACGCTTAAAAAAATTAGCAAAATCGGAGAAGGACCACGCCCACTTAAAAAAAAAATTTTTTTAAAGTAAAATTTTTTTAAAGTAAAATTTTAACAAAAAATTTAATATCTTTACAGTATATAAGTAAATGATATCAAGATTCAACTCCAGTAATGATATGGTGCAACAAAATACAAAAATAAAAGGAAATCACCCCTATTCTGCGTTTCGATTACGTTCCCGTTCTACGCTCCGCTTGAGTCGAAGTTGCATTTCGATTACGTTCCCGTTCTACGCTCCGCTTGAGTCGAAGTTGGTATACTGCATTACGACGGAATCGTAATGAGAAGAGAAAGAGCAAATGATTTTTCGAAATCAGCTGTCTGTACGGAATGTGTGTACACTGGAACAAAATAAATTGAGGAAAATTTGTAAAAAATACTGAAAAACGTTTATATTTTATTATCCAAGCCATTTTGTACAAACAAAAGCAATAGAATATATTGCCGCAGTGTTATATTTTTTTGAATGAAGTGCTTTCATAATTGTAAGTGTGTTTTTGTCCTTCTTTTGGCCAATTCCCTGCCGCGGCCACCAAGTTTTATTAAAACGGATTCCTGCATAAATATAGCTGATATTTTCTGAATTTTATGGATGCTAATTTCATTACACTGGCCTAAAATACTTTATGAAGATTTATTTATTCTTTCCGCAAGGATTGTTTACGTTTTCGCTTTTCACCTTCCTCTACTCCGGCAGCTTGCTTTGACATATAACTGGACCCAACAAACAGACACAAATTATAGCTGTCTATTATAATGGAATCAATAGCCGCGGCATTATTTGTGGAGTTGGAAAGCAACGCATACGAAAATGGCCAGGCGAGAATGGAAAGGCAAATATTGCGAGATTTGTGTATCCTATTTGAGACTGTAAGAAATTTAACTTAAAAGTGGTAAAGTTTAATGACTTATTTTCTTATTTAGGTTCAAAACATTTTCGACTTAATAAGGATGCTTTCAAGTATATGTTAAGATACTTTTGCGGGGCAAATACGTCCAAGGACTTCGGCACACATTGGGGTTTAAGCACTAATTTCATTCAAAACCACTTACGTGTACGAAAAATCAACCGACTGCAACAATGTTTACACAGAAATTTTCGTAATTGAATTCTGAAGAGACTCACATCACTTGATTCTTCAAATTAATTTGTTTATTAAACAATTTGTTGCAAAATAGCCTATTCTTTGCAGAACTTTATATTATAATACGTATTTATGTATCATTTTCGTGACACACAATTTTTGCTCAATACTTAAGAGAATGATATACACTTTAAGAGACAGTAGGTTTTGCTAATTGACATACGTTTTGTAAAATTAATTTGTTTAAACAATTTTTTAAAGAACATTTTGTAAAATTGTTTTCAATTTTTTATATTTTTTATTTTATTTTGTAATTAATTTTAAAAATCAGGCGATGTAAGTCTCTTCAGAATACAATTACAAAAATTTCTGTACAAAAATGATTAAAGTCGGCTAATATTTGTGATATGTAGGTGGTTTTGAAAAGTTCGGCCCAATGTGCGACATCGACGTTGTTTTTGACTTGGAAACATATAAAAAACAGTCATCATCAAGCCTTTTGCGTTTCTTAACAAGTTTTACTAAAATTTTTGTTAAAATTCTGTTATAAATGAATAAAAAAATAAAAAAAAATATTTTTCCGCCAACTAATTTGCAACTTAGAAAAACGGAACTACGATCGAAATGCAGAAAACACAAAATCGAACGATTCGAAGTTGGATCGAAAGAGATTGGAACACAGAATACCAAAATTGCCAAATCGAAAAAATTCCAATCCAAGTCGAAGTGCAGAATTTCAAAACTGGTGTGGCTCCGCCCTTTTTCATTTAATTTGTCTAGGATACTTTTAATGCCATAAGTCGAACAACAATTTACCAATCCTTTTGAAATTTGGTAGGGGCATAGGCTTTATGACGCTAACTGTTTTCTGTGAAAATGGGCGAAATCAGTTGAAGCCACGCCCAGTTTTTATACACAGTCGTCCGTCTGTCCTTCTGCATGGTCGTTAACACGATAACTTGAGCAAAAATCGACATATCTTTACTGAACTTAGTTCACGTACTTATCTGAACGCACTTTATCTTGGTATAAAAAATAAACGAAATCTGACAATGACCACGTCCAATTTTTCGATATCGAATATTATGAAAAATGAAAAAAATGCCTTAATTCTATACCAAATACGAAAAAAAGGATGAAACATGGTAAGGTTTTTGGATTGGTTTATTGACGTGAAATATAACTTTAGAAAAAACTCTGTAAAATGGTTGTGACACCTACCATATTAAGTAGAAGAAAATGAAAAAATTCTACAGGGCGAAATCAAAAGCCCTTGGAACTGTTCGTGGTATTACATATATAAATAAATTAGCGGTATCCAACAGATGATGTTCTGGGTCACCCTGGTCCACATTTTGGTCGATATCTGGAAAACGCCTTCACATATACAACTACCACCACTCCCTTTTAAAAGCCTCATTAACACCTTTAATTTGGTACCCATATCTTACAAGCACATTCTAGAGTCACCCCTGGTCCACCTTTATGGCGATATCTCGAAACGGCGTCCACCTATAGAACTAAGGCCGACTCCATTTTAAAATACTCATTAACACCATTCGTTTGATGCCCATATTGTACAAACAAATTCTAGGGTCACCTCTGATCCACCTTTATGGAGATATCTCGAAACGGTGTCCACCTATGGAACTAAGGCCCACGCCCTTTTAAAATACTCATTAACACCTTTCATTTGATACACATGTCATACAAACACATTCCAGGGTTTCCCTCGGTTCATTTTCCTACATGGTTATTTTCCCTTATGTTGTCACCATAGCTCTCAACTGAATATGCAATGTTCGGTTACACCCGAACTTAACCTTCCTTACTTGTTATATCTAAGTTGCCGTGGTCTTTAACCGATCCACTCCATTTTTACTAGAAATATTTCCTGCTATAGGCAAAATTTGTGTACCCAATTTTATTACGATCCGTTAATTTTTCTTCGAGTTATGGCTCCCTAAACACCGAAAATTGCTCAATCAAAAGGGGCGGTGCCACACCCATTTTTTTTAATTTGAAATCCACTTGAGAAATGAAATACCATTGATATAAAGCTCTTTTTTGCAAAGATATAGCTTATTAGATTCGTCCACGACCTTTCTAAAAATCTTTTATATAAAAGTGGGCGTGGTCCTTAACCGATTTCGCTAATTTTCTGCAAAGCATTTCCTCTGTGCCGAATTTTGGTACGATAGGTTTAACGATTTTTGAAATATGATTAATAATATTTGTAAAATTAACTTTATCACAAGTGGGCGGTGTCACGCCCATTTAAAAAAAAAGTTCCAAATTTTTAACAAGAGTCTCAATATCAGTCTACACGTCAAATTTCAACATTCTAGGTGTATTATTTACTAAATAATCAGGGTTATTGTGTTTTCCAAAATGTTGTATATATAAAAAGTGGACGTGGTTATCATCCGATTTCGCCCATTTTCAATACCAATCTATTCACCAATGGATTCATATAAGCTCGTGTACCAAATTTGGTTAAGATATCTCAATATTTACTCAAGTTATCGTGTTAACGGACAGACCGACAGACGGACGTACGGACGGACATGGCTCAATCAAATTTTTTTCCGATACTGATGATTTTGATATATGGAAGTCTATATCTATCTCGATTCCTTTATACCTGTTCAACCAACCGTTATCCAATCAAAGTTATTATACTCTGTGTGCAAAGCACGCTGAGTATAATAAAATTGAATTGAGGAAATTTGATAAAAATTGCCACTGCTTTTTTTGAGAGACTTATTTTCATGTAAGTATGCACATACATTGAAATATGTGGAAATTTTGCTTTTTTCATACATATATTACTGTGCCTTCCTATGGGTATATCCGTGCATGAAGTAGCAAAGTTCAAACAAGAAGCAACAACAAAGCCAAAGTAACTAATATAAATATATTTAAATAATATATGTACGTATGTATGCTTACGTTTCGTTTGATAAGTGCGCATGCATTGAACTTTAGCGGCCACACAAACATGCCAACAACAACAACCCAAAGCAATAGCGCATCAAACTTAATTAAGCTGCAATGGTTTCATATAACAAAAGGCATCACAGCGGCAGTTGCAATTGAAAATATACCTCTGACCAAATATCATTGAACATTCCAACACATCCTAAATGTAAAGCAGTTAGATAGTTAAAATTGCGGCAAACCGCCGAGCTTTGCATACGACGCGAACAAGTGCTCTAAATCAAGCGTAAAATGATCAAAGAATCTTCGCGCGGTATGAGCACATCACGGACAAATGCTAGCACAAATGTTACAAACGCCGCCAAACTAACCAATCAAGCGATCGAATGAGCAGCCCAATGAACCTTGGAGAAACGGTGCAAGGCATCCGATCTCGTGAGCAGCCGCCGCAAGATGTGCAGTGAGGTTGCAGGAGAGACAGCATATCTCCCCCAACAAGCAGTAGCAAACATTTGTACATACATACAATAAGAGCTAGTATCGTTGTGAGAATTATGTTGGCAAGCGCGGACAGCACAGCAAAAGCATGCATGCAGACCAGCTGGGGAAAGCCTACATTACGAATGCCTGTGTCGTACGTTTGTTCGTTGCGCATGCGCGCCATCATCACCATCATCATCAGCGTTGCTACAAATGTGCAGCCGGTCAGCCTACTAGTCTGCCTTGCGGCAACAAATTGTATACCAACCTCTTGCCGGCCCCCATATGTCGGCAAGTCGCTTCAAGCATTTGTCTAACTAAGCATCGCAACAATGTAGCAACTCATGTTGCAAGACTGAACAGCCAACTGAGACAGCTAGCGCGTTCAAGCCAGCGACCAGCCAACCTGTCTACGTGCACAGTTTGCAAAATAACAATCAATTTGTGATCCCTGATCAAGCAATTTCATCATATTTCAATATAATATAATCACAGTTGTAATCGTAATCGGAATCACAATGGCAATATCTACAAAGCAATGCCAAACGCCCCAAGTCTTTCTCTGACTAACTGTCTGTCTGTTTCTGTTCAACTTATATGCGTAGTTAGTTACTTATAGTTAGCTGTTTGCATCCATTTATACACGTATTTATGGTAAATAAGATAACACAACAAAAGCAATTGTAATATGAGTAATAATAAATATGAACTTTTTTCCGCTCTCTTATTGTAGAATTGTTGGCGCATTTGTTTGATTGCTGTTTTATACGTACGTTAACTTTGATTCGGCATTCTATTGATCGCTTTGATGATGATGATGATTGGCTTAACGTTGGGTGATCTTCAGCTTTGGCGGCATGACAGCGCACGGTTGCCACGAATGAGTTCCCTATAATTGCACGTGGACCAAGCAATTGTTGGCGTACGTTGATGATGACAGTTATTGGTTACTTTGCTTTAGTTGTTCAGTTATCTTTGTTATTTATATGTATATGCATTGTATGTATGAAACGGAATTGTAAGTAATTTGTTTTGCTATGTTTTCCTTAATATTACACTCGTAGAAGTAGTAATGTTATATTAACTTGTTATATGAGAAAATCATGGTTAAGCGAGCTTTGGTTACGCAGTATGTGAATACTGCTGTGGTGTACTTGAATACATGTAAGTTGGTGCATCAGCGTGTGAAATTTTGCGTCCTTAGAGTTATTTCATAATTTCAGGGCGAGAAGGGAATACAAAATTTGTTCAACTAGGTTGAGTGGTTCAAGCTGAATGTGCATGGTATACCTTTTGTCAAACTATTTGTACTATTTTTGGCTGCAATTGAAGAGCAGTTCAAGGGGTTCAAGGGGTTGTTTAGCGCAATATATAGCTTCTCCAACCCAATTGTCAACCTCACCTTCGAGCGGCGAATCCCGGTTACAGACGAGGCTCTGGCGACCCCAAGCTCCTCATGGAACTTGGGGGCGGGGTGGGAGGGATGGCCTGAAGGTTCAATGTGGCCACATAAATCGTTCCCGAGATGGTCGGGCCAGCACCTTAATGGTGCTGTGTTACCGGAGCGTATCGGATCTGTATCCGACAAAGGACCATCACATCGATAACACTCCCCAAAGCCTTCGGGGAGTAACTGAAAAGAAGAAGCCGAGCTCTTAAATTATTTAATCTGTCGATCATTCGATTTTTGTACATGTTGTGTTGGTGGCAGATCCTGGTTCAAGCCCCGGGCAAAGCAAAATCAATAAGGTTTTTCAATTAGAAGAACATTTTTTTTTAATTTCGAGGGGATCGCCCCTCGGCAGTGTTTGGCAAGCACTCCGAGTATATTTCTGTCATTTAAAGCTACCACGAAAACTCATCTGCCTTGCAGATGCCGTACGGAGTCGGCATGAAACAAGAAGGTCCCGTCCCGCCAATTTGTTGGAAAAATTAAAAGGAGCACAAAGCAAATTAGAAGAGAAGCACGGCCTAAAATCTCTTCGGAGGTTACCGCGCCTTACATTTATTTATTTTTTTTTTAAGCTAACTTGGAGTAGTAAAAAAACTAACGTGCCGTTATGCAAGTGAGCCTTTTATTTTTATTAGACGAGCTCTTAAATTATTTAATCTATCCATCATTCGATTTGTGTACATTTATTATTTAAATTTCACTATCCAATTAGTTGGTTTAGTCACATTATTCGAATAATCGCAACTCAACGGTTATTCGAATACCTTACCAAACTCGACTATTCAATTTTAAAAAGCGTTATCCGTCACAAAAAAATTTAGTTTGAGCGTTTTTGAGGAAATGAGTGCAAAAGAAGGAAATTGGATTTAGATCCACCTAATGAGTGGCAAACAACTCATAGTAGGGCCGTACAGCAAAAATGCACACGAAGTTTACGAGTGCATATTTAAACGACAGAAAACTATCAACTGGGGAGAGGCACGTTTAATAGCCAAAAGCGCGCTACCAATTATTTCATCTAATGACTTTCGCGAATTCATTTATTTAATTGAATCCGGGTATAAAGTTCCTTTTTTTTATAAAGTTCCTTCTGAGCGAATGATCCAAAAATTGCCCCGGAAAACCCCGAAATAACCCCCAAGATCAACACGAAATTACCACAAATTGACCCCGAACAGATCACGAAAGAGCCACGAAATAGTTTCAAAACCATTCCGAAATTAAGGAATTAATGTAATGTGAGAGCACTGAAATAGTTACCAAAGTCATCACAAAATGACCACAAATTTTCCCGGAAAAAGGTCCGACACAGTCTCCAAAGCCATCCCGAAGTTACCTACTATGGTAGTAGAACTTTCCAATAGAAATTATTCGCGTACTTCACTCACAACGTGTAAAAATCAAACTAATTATTAAGCACTTGGACTGCGTCGCTTTTAGTCCCGCCTTTATTTTCAGCATTATTGTAGTAGTAGAACTCCCCAATTGAAATTATTCACCTACTTAACTCACATCGTGTAAAAATTAAACTAATTAACTATCACTTGGACTGTGCCGTTTTTATGCTCTCAGGTCCCTCGTTCGCTAACTCATCGCAGCGTCTAGACTTTTCGCGAACAGCTTTCTCGATTAGTTCCTTATTTACTTTACTATTTGTTAATATATGTACGCTTTTAGCTGCTGCTGTTGTTGTAGCAATAAAAACACTCCCCAAAACTGTTGATGTTCCTTTGCGGGATATGGATTCGGTACGCTGCGGTAAACAACACAATTAAGGTGCAAATAAGCCCGATTATCTTGGAATCGATTTAATGCCTTGGGACGGCGCCGACCTCACGTCCAAAGTAGTATAGGCTCCACTATCATTGAGTTGAAAGTTTACCTCATCCATTCCTGCGCTTTGATGGGAACTTCTGAGCCACAATAGAGGCGGAAGGGTAGCACAAGTATGCGAATATTGTGTTTTCCAAAGGGGTTTTATTTAGTTTGACTCTGTATAGCGAACAGAATTTTGTAATTGTAATTTATGTAACTTCCCGATAAGCTACAAGCTCGAAACTTGGAATAGATGACAGTGCAATAATAAGAAAAAACTCCGGCAGGTGTCGCATGGAGCGAAATATTTTAATAAATCGTGTTTGTGGTCCGCTTGCTCCTATTTGGAACACATAATACATACATGAATAGAAAGAGACATATGAAAAAATTCGCCGCCAGGTGGCGCAAGCATCGAGTTATTAAAAAAATCGTATTCGTGGTCCGATTTGGTTTATATTTGGAACAAATATTACATACAGTTAGGTAGAAGTGACATCAAAATACTTTGGAGTTCGAGAAGGGACAAGCATACGTGGTGCTGAGTCGAGTAAAGTCTTTGGAAGGATTATGTATTGAGGACTTAGAATGTAACAAATTGTTCGGAAAGAGTCCTTGTAATAATGAGTCACTAAATGAACGAAATAGAATGAGAAATAATAGGCGCATGTGTGAGGCTTTGCATAACCTGATTAAGGGTCAGTTGGTCTTACTTATGACTAACAATAGAAATTTGAGGTGTTCAATGCTTTTATTGAATTGTCTGTTCAATGCACTTGATTAATGAGGAGTGTGATGACTAGTACCTAGGACCTACCTAATTATTTTCTACCTTTTAGTATTATTATTACTTTATGTAAGTATGTATTGTTTTCAATAAAACTGTTTAATTTGAAATTCTTTTTAAATTAGTTTATTTCATGCGATGGGTGCCAACTTCCTCCGTCAAACCAAAAATGAAAAAAAAAAAACAAGTAAGAACGGGACTTTCTTCGGCCGTGCCAAAGACTTAATACCTTTCATGAATGGGACTGAAAAATAATCTTATCCCGTTCGTAATCTCCAAATAATCGGATGTATAAGATAAGAAATATATTGTGAACAGATGTATATACCTAAACTATTTTAAGATAAATATAAAATAAAAAATGGCAAAAACCCCCTTATCTGAACGGTCGGTTGTATGGGATATATACTATATATAGCTCCGACCAAAGTGATTTTTTCAGAAAATCTTCTATGATATATTAAAATATATATCACCGAGTTGCACGTTTATACTTTTTAAATTGCGACAGGAATGACCAAAATCGTCTTATCTGAACGATCGGTTGTATGGGGGATATATGTTATAGTAGTCCAATCCAACCATATCCGACAAATGTCTAAAATAATACAAAAATACATCCTTGTACCAAATTTCATTGAGATATCTCAAAATTTGAGGGACTAGTTTGCGTTCACACAGACGGACATGGCTAAAGCAACTCAGTTCGTCGCCCTGATCAATTCGGCATACTTAAGGTGAGTCTATCTTCTATATTTCTCAACGTTACAAACATCGGACCAAAATTAATATACCATTTCATGTTCATGAAAGGCAGGCATGCTTAACGAACGAAACGATATCATTTCGTTACGATAATCAACGCTAATAAACGAAACGAAGTCACTTCGTTTCGTTTATTAACGTTAAGATCGTCAAATTAACGTTAATTTGACGTTCTTAACGTTAATAAACGAAACGAAATGACTTCGTTTCGTTTATTAACGTTGATTATCGTAACGAAATGATATCGTTTCGTTCGTTAAGCATGCCTGATGAAAGGTATAAATATTAAATTCATGAATTCAGGGGGTTCTTAAAGTTTTTGGCTATTAAGTGTAACCATGCTTAATAAATACACCTATCTGGCATAAAAACTTGTCCCTTTAACCTTTTCAAAGTCCACTAAATATGTGAACAACTTAAGCTGTAAGTTAAATGATAAGAAGATTTGAAAATACATATATGAAATTAATAATCACCCTAAATATATGCATATCTCCCTGGAGTATAATCAATTTTCGAATAAAAACAACAACAAATTCGCTTTTATGTTTCAGCACCTTGTGGCAACATTCGACGCACTTTGAATTTCCGCTGCCTGCAAGCCACAAAACTATACACGAATTTTTTGTTGATATGACTTTGTTGCCACTTTGTTGTTGTTTTGTTGTCATATTTACTCGACTTTTCTCTATTTATATCATTTATTCGTACTTAGCTGGTATGTACATACATACATACATATGTTTGTCCATTCCTTTGCCCCACATGGCTGGTTCGTCACATGTGCCACGCCACAATTTAACGCTCTAAATTCGCGTTACGTAATGGAATTTAAAGCGTTTCTTATCAGATTGGTCGTGTTGTTTTATCAACGCTTCATTTTGTGCGTCGAAATGGGAAAACGAAAGGCGACCGATCAGTGGCGTGTGTGTGTATGAGTGCGTGTTTATTTTTCATGCTACATACCTATTTGCAATATGCTGCTGCTGGTAGTTGTGTGTATGTATGCGTGTGTGTGTTCATTGCCGATGCGCATTTATGTATGGATGTGAGTTTATTTCCTGTTGCGTTTTATTTGGTTTTCTATTCGACATTTTGTTCCAGTAATTTAATGTGAATAATTATGATTGTGTGATTGCGAGTTTTTATCTGCTTTTTAGAGGCGTTTGGGAATTAATAATCATAAAAATGGGCATTTAAAATTATTAACTATAACTATTTTGTTTCCTTTCAAATGTGTTAAGTTTTCTTAATATGCAGTGAAAGTGTAGACAGAATTATTGCCGTAATAAAAATCAATTTGATTTCCTTTTAAAGCAGTTATGTAGTTAGTATTGTTTTATTAAATTTTGTTGTTATTCATTTTTTTATGGTAAATGACATATGAAGGGCATGTGGTACTTTTTACTTTTATAACGATTGGATCACCTTCTATTTGGTTGGGTTAAGTATGTTATGGCGGGGCGACATACTTCGACTAAAAAGTCCCTTGAGATAGCAAACACCTGTACATAACTAATATACACTTTTATATACGATATATGACTAAACCATGAAGTAAACGAATTTCTAATTTTTCATTTTTTCAAGCTGTTACAACGCGCCGGTGCCGCAGATAAACTAAGTTCATACATCAGCCTCGATTTCAAAAATACAGTTCATTTAGTTATAATTCCCATTTACTGTCCACTACCTTCTCTCTTTCGTAGTTCTAGCAGATCTCTTTTTTTTCTTTTCCTTACACTGTTCTTATACCTGTGAATATCCCCTACCTCTCCCTCTCCCTCTGCCGCTCCCTTAATCTTAATCTTCGTCTGAATTACTCTCATCTTATTACTTTCTCCCTCCCCCCAACCTTTCTCCATGTCCTTCCAGCTCTGTCTTTCACTGGGTCTTTCACGTGCTTTGTCCCTGAACATGTGCGCCTTTAATCCCTGCAGATGTTTATTTTCCTCTTATTGTCTATGTCTTGGTATAGCTTCCCTTACCTCTCTATCTTTCTACAAATTTCAAGCAAAACGCCGCATGCATGAGATTTTTTGGATCCCTGGTGCACTTCCCAGAAGAATGTGTGTTCAAAATATTTACCTGCGCAAAACAGGCTTAGATTTTTTGTCATTAGGCCCTGAAGAAGACCAAAATAAAAGGTCGAAACGTTGGTGAGAAAATAAAAAAGGCGTTTTTCTGATTTATTGGACTGTAAACCCGGAACCAAAAAAAAAATTTACAGGATTAGAAAGGTTTCTCAAATAATAAGCTAACCAAGAAGGTCCCCCGGTGTTACGAGTTGCCAAAGTCTGCAGTACTGTCACTAAGAACTGCCACTGCAAAATATGCAAAAGAGCTCAATATACATAAAAGAGCATAATGAAATGCTGAAGAGACAGTTTCTTCTGAATTCGTAGAAGCTTGTACTTCCCAGAAAACAACTGTTCTGATCTAGCTTCGCCTTCAAGAGAGATAAGAAAGCATCGTCGGAAGCATTATGATGAGATCCGGCACCTGCTTACTCAGCCGTTTGATCCATATAAGCATAAGGAGGCCCTAAGCCAAATTCACACTTAGTCGATAAATACCTTCGCTGGATCGCGCCCGGTTGGCCCTGTTATTAATATACTTTAGTCAACCCCTACAGAAGAACACAGACTACCATGGTAGGCCAGCTATTCTGGCCCAACTTCATTCTGGATACTATAAATTATAAATGTTAAATTCAACTCTGTCCAGACTCAACCCCGACATATGTAATGTATGCACTGCATGCTAGAGGTTTACGCCTATCACTTTATCGGCGGCGCCGGCGTGGGCACTATACTATACCGGCGGCGGTGGCATTGACGGCGCGCCATCGTACGCCGGAATTCTTACTTTAAAAAGCTTAATTTTTCTATTTAAAAAATTTTATTTGTATGTATTTAAGGAAATCAACATTTTGGCCATTTCGGAAAGATCCGGGGTTTTTGCCTCAAAGTCTCGCAGATTGTTCCAAAAATTTCAGGAGGAGCTCCTTGCGGAGATACTGTTCTTCATTCATTTACTCCATGGAACCTTCGAACCTAACCCCGGTCTAAGGGACTAGTACTACTGCGTCTGCCGAAAAAATTTAAGTACTTAAAATGGTCACTCTTCTTTCTGTATGTCTCGTGCAAAACGTAGTTTCACCGAAGGAGATGTTCTAGGCTAACTCCTAATGCTCGTTGTCGACACGATTTCTTTACATCATTTGTGGCTCCTTGCTGGTCACGCACAAAGGCGACTTACGGTTGTTATTAATGGTCTTTCAATACTCATGACTCTCATGGCACTGTTTTAACGATTAGGAGCAACGCTGGCCTATTGGTGAACGCGCCAAACTGTTTTTTTCGGCTGTTTTAAGAACTATAAATCCCGATGTATGAACAGTAGCAATCCTGTCTACCACCAGTCGCCACCACGCCACCTGGCCCTCACACCACATGCCATCACAGAAGCTATAGGACTACGACTTCGAACTTATACCTTCGCCGACGTCACTTTCCTAGAAGCTCTAGGTGTAGCTCCCAAGACTTTCTAAGGAATTTTTGTTCGCGCTATACTGCCGATCACTACCAGAGAAACACTTTGAAACGTTAGGGAGTAACTATTCGGCCAAGGATACCGCTCTCGAAATCATAAACAGTCCAAGTGGATATTGTTGCATAACCATGGGTGAAAATATTATAATCCTACATAATTTAAATTTTACAAGAACCCTGGATACATTTTTTTTTAAATGCAGACCAAAATTTGCAGATGTTTGCGTTCGAAATATTGATTTCAATAGCCTTCGTTAAACCAAAACCTCATTTTAAAATGAAAGTGGACCGATTTTAAATTTAAAGATGTTAAGGTTATATGCGAGTCCAAACGATTGTTTTCTGGCCGTTTGATACCAGAATACATTATGAATAACTGCGCAGCTTCAGTTTTTAGACTAGCTCGACTATCGCCTACGCTAGGGTAGTAGAACACCACTTTTGCTTCACCACTTCTTGCGAAGGACAAAGCCTCACCTGGTAAATATATTGTGGAGAATGTTGACATCACTAGGCTGTTAGTAAACAATCGCAACAACAAAACACAGCAAGCAGCGGCACTTATGTAGAAGACAACGAAGAGATATCTCACACACACAGACGTAGTCATCAGCCGAAGAAGTTACTCACACATACACATGCATATGGCTATCAGAAAAGCATCAACTACAAATATACATGTATACATCTGGTAACCAAGCATGAGATACAAATGTTCTCGAACTGTTAACGACATAACTAGACCTTAGGAGAAATGGGTGAACGAGAAAACCGAGAGTATAAAAGCAGCGCAAGCTGAGGAATCAGTAATCAGTTTGATTTAAACACGCTATTAGTTGCGAAGTGAAGTATAAATGTACTATTCCCCAAGTAGGATAATAAAGACCATTTTGCAATACAGAATATTGGAGTTATTTATTCGACAGTTCCGCGATTCGAACGTTAGCAGAAGGCTTCAAATAAGAGAAATTTCCTAAAATTCTTTACAATATATACCTACGTATTCACATATGTAACATGAGCCGTAACGTGTAGGTGATATTTAAACTTGGTTGATAGGCTAGAATCTATGTAATTCACTCCAAGTGACTAGTTGGGATAGGGCCGCCAACTGTAGGAAATGTCAAACCGGGAAACTTGGCATTTGAATGATGAAGTGTTAAAATCAAAATTAACATTTCACGCTATTTTAAAGTTTCGCAAATAAACAACAGATTCTTGTGTTTTTTCAAACCCTTCTCATACGTACATATATCTTAAACTTAAGTTTGAGGTGGGAATCATTTCAAAAGAGCGGTTAAGCCCCTGAAACCAACTAAAGGATTTTGCATCACTGATTTCGCTTATTATTTTAGCCAATCGGAATATAGAATTTTTGGTGAAAATCCGTAATTTTTTCGGGTAATTTGCCTTTTTAACAACTTAAGGACAGTTTGAAAATATGCTCAACTTGGGTCATTTTATTTGAATTCATTGTTCTCTATTAATTTTTGGAAAAAATTATGAAAGGAAGCATTTACAGTTTTATATAACTTTTCTTTTAGTGTTTTGTTTAAACAACTAGGTGAATATGGCCAAAATCCGTGATAAGCCGGCATGGAAAGCGCTTGTTTTTTTAGATAAATTTTGAACAGTTAGAAAGAGTTAAGTTTCGCAATTGGATTCTTATAACTGGCAGTGATGCGCATCCGTTGATACCCATTTCGACTATATCGGACCAACTTTCGACATGAACAATAAATGGCCTAAACAGTCTTAAACGAGTAGAAAATATAGTTCCGCGCCGGACGCCGCGCCGATATTTTTGACATTCGGCGGCGGCGTGCGAAAAACGAAGATAATCGGTGGCGTATATCTCCACTGCATGCGTTGCGTTCTGACATGATACCAATCATCTTTTCAATTGCAATGTGAAACCAATGCCTCTAGCACAATTATATCTCCCTCCGAACCTGTTGAAAATGCTAGTTTTCTTGGACATCCGTCTAGAGGACTTCGAAGACAATTTTTTAGTGGTCGCACCTATGAGTGGAGCAAAGCACTGTCAGCAAAAACAATGTGAAAGTAGTAAGATTAGGTATAGGTACAATAATAGGACTGGGAGAAAAATAATAATGGGAATAGGCAAAGGAATGGAAACACATATAGGGATAGGAGTGGGAATAGAACTAGGAATACGAATAAGCAAAGGAATAGTATAAGCAAAAATAAAAGGAATAGAATTAGGATTACGAATAGGAATAGTAATAAGAATAAAGATAGGAATATGACTAATAATAGGAATAAGAAAAGGAATAGAACTGGAAACATAAATAGGAACATGAATGAGAATAGGAATAGGACTAAAAATAGGAATAGGAACATGAAAAATAATAGAAATAAGTAACGAAGGCTAAGTTCGGGTGTAACCGAACATTATATACTCAGCTGAGAGCTTTAGAGACAAAATAAGGGAAAATCACCATGTAGGAAAATGAACCTAGGATAACTCTGGAATGTGTTTGTATAACATGGATAACAAATGGAAGGTATTAAAGATTATTTTAAAAGGGAGCGGGCCATAGTTCTATAGGTGCACTCCTTTTCGAGATATCGCCATAAAGGTGGAACAGGGGTGACTCTATAATGTGTTTGTACGATATGGGTATCAAATTTAAGGTATTAATGAGGGTTTTAAAGGGAGTGGCCCTTAGTTGTATTGAACGCGTTTTCGAATTATCGACCAAAATGTGTACTATGGTGACCCAGAACATCATCGGTCGGGTACCGATAATTTATTTATATACATATGTAATACAACGAACAGTATTCCTGCCAATATTCCAAGAGCTTTTGATTTCGCCCTGCAGAACTTTTCCATTTCCTTCTACTTAATATGGAAGCTGTCACACCCATTTTACAAAGTTTTTTCTAAAGTTATATTTTGCGTCAATAAACCCCTTTGGCGGCCACCGCGGTGTGATGGTAGCGTGCTCCGCCTATCACACCGTATGCCCTGGGTTCAACTCCCGGGCAAAGCAACATCAAAATTTTAGAAATAAGATTTTTCAATTAGAAGAAAATTTTTCTAAGCGGGGTCGCCACTCGGCAGTGTCTGGCAAGCGCTCCGATTGTATTTCTGCATGAAAAACTCTCAGTGAAAACTCATCTGCCTTGCAGATGCCGTTTGGAGTCGGCATGAAACATGTAGGTCCCGTCCGGCCAATTTGTAGGGAAAAATCAAGAGGAGCACGACGCAAATTGGAAGAGAAGCTCGGCCTTAGATCTCTTCGGAGGTTATCGCGCCTTACATTTATTTTTTTTTTTCAATAAACCCTTTTTTCGTATTTGGTATAGAACTATGGCATTTTTTTCATTTTTCGTAATTTTCGATATCGAAAAAGTGGGCGTGATCATATTCGGATTTCGGCCATTTTTTTACCACGATAAAGTGAGCTTAGATAATTATGTGAACTAAGTTTAGCATAGATATGTCGGGTTTTTCTCAAGTTATCGTGTTAACGGCCGAACGGAAGGACAGACGGTCGACTGTGTATAAAAACTGGGCGTGGCTTCAGCCGATTTCGCCAATTTTCACAGAAAACAGTTATCGTCATAGAGTCTATGCCCCTACCAAATTCCACAAGGATTGGTAAATTTTTGTTCGAGTTATGGCATTAAAAGTATTCTAGACAAATTAAAGGAAAAAGGGCGGAACCACGCCCATTTTGAAATTTTCTTTTATTTTTGTACTTTGTTGCACCATATCATTACTGGAGTTAAATGTTGACATAATTTACTTATATACTGTAAAGATATTAAATATTTTGTTAAAAAAAAATTTTTTTTTAATTGGGCGTGTTCTTCATCCGATTTTGCTAATTTTTATTTAGCACATCTATAGTAATAGGAGTAACCTTACTGTCAAATTTCATCATGATATCTTCAACAACTGCCAAAGCTTGCAAAACTATTAAATTACCTTCTTTTAAAAGTGGGCGGTGCCGCGCCCATTGTACAAAATTTTACTAATTTCCTATTCTGCGTCATAAGTTCAACTCACCTTCCAAGTTTCATCGCTTTATCCGCCTTTGGTAATGAATTATCGCACTTTTTCGGTTTTTCGAAATTTTCGATATCGAAAAAGTGGGCGTGGTTATAGTCCGATATCGTTCATTTTAAATAGCGATCTGAGATTAGTGCTCAGGAACCTACATACCAAATTTCATCAAGATACCTCAAAATTTACTCAAGTTATCGTGTTAACGGACAGACGGACAGGCGGACGGACGGACATGGCTCAGTCAAATTTTTTTTCGATACTGATGATTTTGATATATGGAAGTCTATATCTATCTCGATTCCTTTATACCTGTACAACCAACCGTTATGCAATCAAACTTAATATACTCTGTGAGCTCTGCTCAACTGAGTATAAAAAGATGATAAAAAAATTTTAAAGACTACCTTTATATATATGGACCAAAAAATAGAAGGCAATTTTTCCTTTAATACAGACATAGTCTTGTTGAATTTTGACAAAAAAGCTTTAACAACAACTCTTGTTAAAAGAATTTTGGGATTTAAAATTATAAAGGTAGAGCGCGTGCTTAAATTTTAAATAATAAATTTGTTAATCCCAAGTACAAGGTTTGCCTTAAATTGATAGATTGCGCCCCACCTTTATAATCTTAAATCCCAAAATTCTGTTACAAGAGTTGTTGTTAAAGCTTTTTTGTCAAAATTCAACAAGACTATGTCTGTATTAAAGGAAAAATTGCCTTCTATTTTTTGGTCCATATATATAAAGGTAGTCTTTAAAATTTTTTTTATCATCTTTTTATTTCTTACGCAGCAGTATATCCATTAATCTTCGAAGCACAATATTTCCCATTTTCGCAAACTTTGTCAGCATACAGACAATTCAAAGAACCGGTTCTGTAGGCGGCGTATCCAGTTATGCAAATTAGTTTATCCTTAATCTTGTCAAGCCCATGCCGCGGTTTGAGTTACTTGGTATAGTTAAGTTTTTCGTTTCTCCGTTTATCTGAAGAACAGTTGTCCATTTTTCTAACTCGAGTTTCAAGTCCTTAGAATTATTCTTAGTTCGTTACAAATCCACTTTGAGTGTTCTAACAATCTGTTAGACCTGCTTTTCGGAACTTTTGAAACCGGGTTTCGCTCAAACTAGTCTCATTTTGCTGTTTCTCTAACATCGAAAAATGTTGGTTCCTTAAACAATCTGGTTTTAAGGAAAGGTTACTCGGCTATCTGCATCACTTAATACAATAAAAAAAACCAAATTTTGTGAGTAGAGTTTTTATGGCACAAGATATAGGTTACTAAACCTAGAGGATCCATGTGCATATCAACTTTCGGCATCTACTACGTATTCATACAAAAATACATTTAAGATAGCTGCATAAATTACAACAATTTCGGTTATCTATCGGTACTAGTCCAAGGACGGGAGCAACATGGAGAGCGTAGCAATTAAATGTACACAGCGGGTGTCACACATACCACCTAAGACGACGATCCCAACAATAAGATCATCGCAACAACAATTTAACTAAATTACAAATACAAATGCATGTGGTAGACGTTCGGTGTGTGGGATCGACAATGACGACGACAAGCCTATTGAAATAAAATCATCAATTAGTTATCTCTATGGTGTGGACAGGTCCTTTGCATTCTCATGCGGCGCGTGATAATAGATTGTCAACTGGGTGCATGTAAGTACATATTGCCAAGAACAACAACAACAATAACAAAAGAAGGTGAAGAGATGTACGTAATTGATCGCTTCTAAGATTTCATTGTCTCATGATTTTGTTGTTGTTATTGTGTGCATAAGCAGTTGCAAGTGTTTGCTGCATCTTCCTATTTCCTGTGGCGCGTACATGCATCCTTGATTTAGGCTTGGATTTGTGCACTTTACTGGTACATTCTATTTGTTGGTTTGTCAACATTGTTGTTGTACCTACATACGACACCCACATACAGTAGCTGCTAGACTGTGTTTTTTTTTTTTTGTTGTTTCTTTATTGCCTTTATCGTTCTATGACTTATCGTTGGCCACCAACTTTGATATTTTTATAGAAATTTAATTTATGTGTCAGTCCAATCTTATTGGTCGGTATGCGTCTTTTATTCTAGTACACTAGCTTGTATGTATATACATATGTGTTGATGTTTTTTTTTTGTTTTTGAAAAAGCCGTCGAATGATTGCCAATTGTTGCTTTGCCACTTTTGCAGTTCAAGTGATTTATGCGTTTTTGATAGTTCAGCTTCCTTTCGGGCATTGTGTGAGAATGCGAAAATCTTTTGACTTGAGATTTTATTTCGTTCGGTTTTTGCTATTTTTTCAACGTGTGTGGTCCATGGAGTTTGTGGTTGAGTGATCTTTTTATTTTGCTGGGTATTACGGTAGCATTTTTTGTGGCTAAATGAGTGATCGATTGATTGGTGGTGGTTAAAAACGTTCGTAGTCATCTATATTTTTTATATTCCAAAAAACTTAAGTATAGTCAGGCATAAGTTACTGGTTAAACGATGCTTAAAACTATTATTGATATTTGCTCATACTGGTTATCTTAGAATATTGATTACCTTGTATGCTATGCGTCCCCAATATAGTCGCCGTGTCTAAAAGAAACACAAAGAAGTGCCACGGTATGTCTTCTTATGTCTACAAAACATCGTCTATCTAGCGAGGCGAGAATACTCCACTTAACGGAAATAAATGAAATGCTGAACAAACACTTTCTGCTGCCATACCCAGAATTCAGCAATATGAAGAAAAGAAGCATGAAAAGGCCCTCAGAGACATTCATAAATAGACGTCGGACTACACTACCAGGGATTACCCGTTGAAGCCCGTTATTAAAGACAAATACCCTAAGCACGCAGTTGAGGAAAGCAACCTTCGCATGGAGATGCGCGTTACTCAACTTTGAGCTGGATACTGTTACATATTAAACTCTTATTTATCCAAAATCAAACCCGATATACACCAACCATCTTTTCAATAGCAAAGTGTAACCAATACCCTTATTTCACTAGTTCAACTCTGTTAAAACTGCGAGTTTTCTCAAACTTCCGTTAGAGGATATTGATGAAAATTAATCAGTGGTCGCACCTATTAGATGGAGCAAAGCACTGCTACAACGACAACAACAACCTTAGAATCAAGACTAACACCATTATATCATCGGGTTTTCAGCTATGTCTGTGATTTAAATTTGCAGTTTGTAATATTTATCGCAAAATTCCAACCCTCCCGTACAATTTTCTTAAACGTCTAGATCCGTTGGACAAACTTTTTGTCATATGCAGAGCTGCTCAACCCCTATATACTTATAGTATTTTTGTTTTAGTTTTGCTCTGAAGAATAAAGACAGATACAAATACACATTTTGAATATAAAAAAAATTTTCATAGCACTCTCGTATGCCATCACGTATAAATTCGATTCAAATGAAAGTGCCTGAATTTCATATGAAAGTGCAAAGAAAAAGCACTTCACCAGTACTTCGGTATGATATTCAAATTTACACTAAGAAATTGAGAACAAAAATATTGCAGCACTGAGAAAAATTTTAATACAAAATTTATTCTTTAAATGGACCATAAAATTTTTTTAAACATTTAAAATAATTTTAATTTTTTTTCAATTAAAAAAAGTGTACATATAATTTTGTATATGTATAGTAATTTCTTATTTATGTTTTGTTTATAATTTTTATTGTTGCCACGTCTTTGAGATTATATATTAGCACTTCAATATACAAATTTTTGAAAAGCTCTGACCATATATGTTAAACTCTAATTGAACTATGAACCCGTTTTAACTTCAGGTTTCTAGCTCACCGGGAAAATAGTTAAAAACTAATCCCAGAACTCCAAGCCTCGTATTAATTTTCTAATGATCTTTTCCAGTGTGCTAATTAGCATACATTTTTTTTGCTTCTGTTAAAGCGCCTTGGTGCCCTGAACTGAGTGTATGGTTTCTTGTTTTCAGTTTAATTCAGAACTAGTTTAAAATCGAGTATTAAACTTCAGATCCCCTGCATTTTTCTAAATATATTGCTACCAGGCGCGGATCTACGGGGGGGGGGGGGGGGGGGAGAATAGGGGACATTATCGGGAGAGGTGTCAAAAGCGCGTACTGACCTCGACAATAATAATGTGAAAAATAAACTCAATCCAGTAAAAAAAAATAAATAACATACATAAATTTTTCAATTCACATTGTCAGTTTTATTTCTTATAAAATAAGATTTACTGGAGCACTTACATAAATGAAATGTTAGATTGCATTGTTTGATTTGCTTACATTAACTTTTTCTAAATATGTACATTTTAAGAGCTTGATTCAGCCAAGGAAAACCTTCCGTGCTTTTTGGTCTGCGAATATGGAAATGACCGATTCAAAACTAATGCTGCGTGCAAGCCTGGATTCCAACGCCAATGTTCCAAGGCTTGTCAACCGATTGTGGCTCATAGTAGAACGTAAACAATTTTTCACGCGAGACAAAAGACTAAAAAAACGCTCCTCTTCAGCCACACTGACTGGAAGTGTGCAAAATATTCTTAATGCTATGCAAATGTTCGGAGATAATACTTCCATCTTCAAGTCATGAAATTTGTTCAGAAGTTGAAATGGTGGCAGCGAATCACATCCCAAATTTGCTATGTGGATGGCTTTGAGATGAATGATTTCATCTATTAGATCCGTAGAAATATCGATATCATAAATCGTGCAGAATGCCGCTGCCTTTTCTCTGAGCTCTTCTTCCGTCAGATCCTGATACTTCCACAAAAAACTAAATTTAATAGCAATGTCATTTACGGCTTCGAAACGTCGTGTCATGTTACCAATCAAGCAGTCCAAAAGAACGTAAAAAACTTGCTGTTTGAATTGAGTTTTGGAATCACAATCAGGTGATTCGCCAGATAATTCATCGAACTGGCGCTTTCTTATCTTCCCTGTTTTCTCTGCGAAGGTATTCACAACTCCTATACTCCCTGCCAGAATTTTACATTCTTGAAGATCGACCATTGATCCCTGAACTTTTTCAACTCATCAATTAGGCTACGTATATTTTCTGTTTCCACGTCCAGTGTGGCACTTCTAGCTTGCAGTACCAGATTGCGATGGTTTATTACCGTCAACACTTTGAGCCAAATGGAGGCTAAGAGGATACACTCAAATTTCCCCATATATGCTTCAATACCTTCCAAATCCGTTACTGTTTCCGAACTCAGATTTAAAAGCTTGATTTCATCAATAGCTTTCTTGCGGAATGTGAGTTGCGAAAGGTTTCACACAATCCAAACGAGCAGACCATCGTGTTTCTGACATGCTGTGCAAGGAGCAATTAGTTTTTTCCTTGAGAATTTCCCATCCCTGAGGGCTTGCGCTAAAGATATTATACATTTTCGGCATATTACCGAAAATTGTGATGACTTCTGCACAACATTCAGCAGCTTGCACTCCACATAAATTTAAACTATGACAAGCACAAGGTGCAAATATTGCCAGGGAGTTATCTCTCAGGATATGACTCTGCGCTCCTTTGTAATGACCGCTTATATTACTGCCATTATCATACACTTGCCCACGGCAGTCATCCAGTGGAATATTGTACTTTTTTAGAGTGCTGCGAATCAGCTCAGCGATAGCTTCTCCTGTTTTTACGTTACAATCGACAAACTCTAAGAAGCGTTCTTGGATTTTCCATTTTCCGGAGTCCCTGTCTAATAAAACATAACGCAATATAAAAACAGTCTGCTCAATATGCTCCGAATCAGGGGTCGCATCCACTTTTACTGTGTAATACTTTACGGACTTTGTCTCGCCTTCTATCTTTCTAATTATTTGACTTACACAGATTGCTATGAACTCATTTTGTATTCCATGAGACAAATAATGTGCTTGGAGACCAGGCATGCTTAACGAACGAAACGATATCATTTCGTTACGATAATCAACGCTAATAAACGGAACGAAGTCACTTCGTTTCGTTTATTAACGTTAAGATCGTCAAATTAACGTTTCGTTTATTAGCGACTTCGTTTCGTTTATTAGCGTTGATTATCGTAACGAAATGATATCGTTTCGTTCGTTAAGCATGCCTGTTGGAGACGATTCTTTTTCGTTTGAGATTCCCTCACCTTCTCCAAATGTCCATGCAATAGGGGGTCATAATTGCTGATCAGTTCCAAAATACTCCAGCGAGCTGCTCTATTTTTAAGGGTTTCCGTTAAGAGAAAATCCACTGAACTTGCATTTCGAATTCTCATTTCATATTGGCGCCACTCTATATAGCAAGTTTTATGATTTGGACTATTTTCATGTTCAGGAATTTTGTCGTGTGACCTCTTTCAACCTTTTTCTTTAGAATAACCTGAAGATTTTTTCAAAACTGATCGGGTATTTTTGGAAATTTTGCTGAAAAGCCGGCATGGAAAACAAAAAAGCGCTTCTTTTGTTGCACTCGAAACGAGCCAATCTCGCTTTACTTTTTCTCCGTTTTTTTATAGTAGTATGGAGTGTGATTTGAAGGAAATGGCGACCACTAAAGTCGTTTGGAAGTCGAAATAAAATGTGATTTTAAGTTAGTTGAAGCATTTTTGACAGATATCACTTATAAAATTGTGTCAAAAACGCGGCCCTGAAAGTAATTAAAAACAGAATACATATATACTTTCGAAAATACTTTGAAATCGAAAGCTTACATTTTGGTATTATTAAGCGCTGTACGCAGATCAAAAAGCATTCAAGAAAAATTTTGCATTTTTCTTGAACATGAAAATAGGAGTAGGCACAAAATTTTGGCATCTCACGATGCATGGAAATTTTACATGAATATCGCTTTTATAAAAAAAAAAATTTATGAAACTTTTTGATACCATTTGAATTAGGTTGTGTGGCAGCGGTCCAAGGAGCTCACTTGAACATTTTTATGTTGGTCCGTGGTGTTATAAAGGTAAAACTGGCTGCCAGTTATTTAGCAAATCGCTGCGTGGCAACGGTAAACCTACGAATAAAGCTCGCATCGATCTTGAAAATTTTCTTAATAAAGTTGAATACGTCCGTCCTCGGAAAGTCTGGACAGCTGAGCATAAAATGCCTGGATGACTTCACTTCGTCGTCCTCCATACAGCATGGACTGCCGTTGCGTAGTAACCTTTCAACACTTTAATTACCATGGATAGATGAGCTTTTGTGAACCGAAAAAGCTCTGCCGAATGCTTGCCGTCAACAACCATAAAGACTTCGACACACGGCCAGAGGGCATCAGAGGCCCAGCGATTGCTAAGCTGCCACGAGGCTCACATGTCCAGAAACAGAGAGCAAGTGGCTATGGAAATCTCAAAATCTTCACCGGCAGACACGTTCAACTAGCCCGTGACCTGCAACAGGTCAAGAGGCCAGCCTAACAGTGGCTGTGGATATCCTTATGTCCCAGCACCCAGAAAATTTGTATCAGGAAAGAGGAATATGAAACGCAAGTGCGTTCTAACAGCCCTCGACCTCACTTTGGCAGAACTTAGCATTTTGATAGCCGCCTGACTATCGTAGTAGATGTTAAATTCCCTTACTGTTACAGCATTCTATTTTCCGCATACTTTATAGCGATAAACACCGCCGGAAGACGCTGCAGTATCGGGTAGCATAAAAGAATGTTCCACCTCCAACCTCTAATCATGTCTGAATCCACCCGTGAACAGGTTCACCAGACTCCCGTGCCATATTAATTCCCTTCACTCCATTCCTCTCTTACTGAAATATTAGGGGTGAATGTGGCAACAGGAGCGAAGGAGAGCGCATAGTATTCTGCTCTGCTAGGGATGAAGTCGAAGTCTGACATAATGTTGGAGTGCCCGTAATTTACATGTTTACCTCGTCACGAAGCTGTATTTGCAAAATTTTCCCTGCATAAAAAATTTACCATGCTATGCCTGACATTCGGTAATCTCTCTCCTGACAGATTACTTAACCTTCATATCAATTTGGGGTTACAACACCATGACACCAAGGCATATCCCATATAAGAATATTTTTTAAATTAAATGCTCAACTTAAAAATGTAAAAACCTAATTAACTCAAATCTCTTAGAATACAAATATTGTAACCAAAAATATGACATTAATATGACAAGTACAGTCCAAAAATACATACTCAGCATAGCCGAGAAACGACGACTTGTGTGGTCCAAGAGTTTTCCTTTTGAAGAAAAAAAAAAACACTGACAAAACGAGAAAAACATAGAACAAAGAGATGAGCACAGCAAAAGGCCTTGTCAAACGCAAGAAACAATAAAATAATGAACAACAATTGCCAATTGTTCGATACTCATTTACTATGCAACAACAATTTTTAAAGAAACAAAAAACATGATTTGGCCCACATTATTACATAGTAGAAAGACAGAAAAACTGCTTTGTCAACAGAAAGACAAGTCAACCCCCCCTCAATTCTTCAATATATACACTCTTTCACTGAGAGCAAAGCGTAGTACCCAAAAAAAGCCAACTAATGAATCGTTCAGAAAATGCAAGTCGTTAATATGAAAATAATTTTTACCAAAATTCCAATATAGATAGTTTAATTGTGTGAGTTTCTGTGTATGTGTGTGTATGATGAGAAGTGTGTTTGAAAAGTCAACTAGAGCCACAACAAAAGACTAAATAGTTGTGCGTGTGAAGACAATTACAAAGAACTAAATACTTAGGCAGCTAATAATAATGAATTTCGATGAGTAGGCGGAGGCGGAGAAAGATGCGCAAAAACAATAATATAACGACGACCACCAACGTGATAATGATGTTTGATCTCGCCGACAAGCAGTTAGCACAGTAACGGTGTAGAAGCACGCATATGAATGCACTTGTAATCGTATGAAGGAGTATTGCTGTAATCTTCTGCAATCGAATTGCAAAAAATAAGAAGATGCGTACATTTTAAAAACTACTATATACGAACAGAGAAGAAGCGAATACTCAGGTGTTTAAGCGACTTAAACTATGAGTTTTTTTTTTCCGTTTGTTTCATAAGCGCTGAAATTCTCATACGGCTTATGAAATATTCTAAAGACACAGTCCTTATAAATTTAAAGAAGTTTTTCTAGTAGAAAATGGGGTGCCAATACCTCAGAGCCCCGTGCTCGCCTCCATATCATATTTTTAAAGGGGCACTCAAATAGAAGAAGAGGTGGCTCATTAGAGCGAAACCTCAGAGTTCCCCATGCTCGCCCCAAATTAAATAAATAAAGGTGTACCGATGCTTTGCATCGCCCCGTGTTTTAAATACACCATAAGCTAAATCAAAATAAAATACAGTCCATTAAAATAATAATTTATAAAATTATAAATTAAAAAAAAAAATGCTTGGTTGCAGTGGGCTTTGAAACCGCAACCCCAAGCGTTTGAGTCGTGTACGTCATCCACTGTGCCACGACTCATACGCCTACAAGCACATCAAATTACTCCCTTATAACTCACATTAAACTGCTCGCCCTTAACTGCCCCACGCTTAGCTATCAGGGATTTAAGGGGTTTATAAGCGCAATACAAAGCTTCCGCAACCCAATCGTCAACCTCACATACGCGAGGGGAATCCTGTTACAAATATGAGTGTATCATATCATACACATATATAGCAGGCGAGGATCTGGCGACCCCAAAGTCCTCATGAAAGTAGGAGGTGGAGAGAGCGGGATGGTTTAATGTGATCATATTAATCGTTCCCGAGATGGTTGGGCTAGTGCCTTGATTGTGCTTTGTTGCCGGAACGTACCGGATCTATATCCGGAAAAGGACCATCAACATCGAGAACACTCCACAAAGCCTTTGCGGAGTGTCTTTATCGTTAATACAACAACAACAACAAGCGAATATTCACAACGTAGCTACTAAAAATGTTACTTTTATAAGTCTTAGAGGACTACAATAAAACCTCAAAAAATGGCTAAATTATGCTGCAGTATGACTCTATTATGAGTAAGAAATGAGGTTTAATCAATTCTATTGGATTTCGTAAGGTGATTCTTAATAAGAGAGACCTTTGCTTTTGTTGTTTTTGTAGCAGTGTGATCACTCACAAATTGTCATCGATATCCTTCAACAAGAGTATGAGGAAACTTTGCATTTTCAACAGGGTTGGACCAAAGGGATATGAGTGTTAGAAGCGATAGTGTCACATCGGAATTGACAATATAGATGGTTTCATGCAGGGACACATCACAAGTAGGACCTACATTGGGTATGTCAGGATTGATTCTGGATATGTAAGAATTTAAGCTATTACAGTATCCAAATCGAAGTTGAGCTAGAGTGACGCGCGTCTTACTGGGAGACTGCTTTCATTAACTGCGAGCTTAGGGTATTTGTATTTGAATTCATTGGCATATTATTTTGCAGACCATTTTTAAGCTTTTTTTGTTGAAACGGCTGAATTCTCTTGTGTATGAGTTCTTAATAGTGTTTACGTAGATGACTGCATAACTTCCTGGGAGGCGGTCCTCTACAACTAGATTTCTGTTGGGATGCCTAGGTATCTGAGTATTTAACATACAGTTAGTACATCATTTAATTATTCTCCTTAATTGAGAGTATTCTCGCCTCCCTGTGTAAACGGTGCTCTGGTGATATAAAGGCTCATATCTCACGACCGCCGGTTCTATGCTTTCTTCGACAGCTGGTTCTATGTACTGGAGCACCTTGTAATATTTCCCAACCCAGAGCTGAAATCTCAGTGTAGCCGGTTAATTTCATTTATAAAGTACCCTCGTTATGAATGTTCAGGCACAGTCTAGGTAGTTAGATAAGGTTGACGGGAGAAATGACCGACAAGTTCGACTTTCGAGAAAATCGATATATTGTTCAAATCCCTTAGCTCTTACCCTTTCAATTTTGAACTAACAATAAACTGTTGCCGATCTCTTGAGGAGATGACTCACAAGAATCGTATGCACCTCACCTAGGTCTCGGCGTACAGGGAAATTGAGGGAAACTGTATTACAGACGAATTTCTTAGAAAGGGCACGACAAAACAGAATCATCCTGACAAAGCGCGCTTAGATTTACGCTTAGATTCTAAAAGAGTACATTGACCTTCAAGCCAACGATATATTGCTACAAACCCCACGGTGAAAGACAGCTATGGAAGTCTAACCACAAGGCGATTTTAAGAGATACCGTCACGTTTGTACCGTGAGTTGGGATACAATCTCCACACTTGTTAGAGTACTAACTGAGCACTGCTTCTTTGGCAGACCAGCAGAATTGTTAGGTGTGTCCTATTGTCGATACTGTAAAATTATAAAAATGGCGAAGGGGATGAAACGCTAGATCATCTCATGTGCGATTACCCGGCATTAAGTGGTGCCGCACAGCGCTCCCATTATGGATAATCTCTGCAAGGTCGTGGAGTACAACCTCATAGACGCCACCGACGTCAAACGTGCTTTATCTCCACTACCTGTTCAGATAGAGAATCATGGGTAGAATAGGATTCTATTTCGGCTGCGTTTCGGATCAAATTCTCAGATAGAGCTTTCTGGATAGATCGGTCTCGTGTTGATATCTATTTCTTTAGAACGTTATATGAGCACTCTATCATTGGTCGAGAATTTTGGTAAATGAGTGAGATCAGCCTCTAGCAAATACCTGCTGGGTTGATTATAAGGGTAAAAGCCAAGCCTCAATTCATACATTTCACTATGCTACCGTGTGTTTTTGCAACTCGCTGCCAACAGATTGGAGTTTATATAAGACTTATTTGTTTTGTGTTCGAGTGTAAGTAGGCTGGGAACTAGGACGAAATACATGTAATGGTATATAATTGGCTGAGGTAGTTAGTTTCTGATTAAGCAATTTAGAATCTGAAGTATATATTTATTCAACAATAAAGTATATGCTATAGCCAATCAAGAGCTGAATCGTTAAGGTGTTGGAGAGTGTCGTTGAAGAATTAGTAGGAGAAGTTATCATCGGTATATTAGGAAACCAGAGAAGTTCCTTTTGACTGTTGAGGAATGCGAAATATGCTGATTTTTAAGGTCTAGTCTCGAAATACGACATAATTCTCGGCTGGAAATATGGGAACTTTGTGCAACATTTTAGCAACTGTTGATGCGAAGATCGCCCTGTATCTACAAAGGGTGTTACAACAAGTAAGGAAGGCTAAGTTCGGGTGTAACCGAACATTACATACTCAGCTGCCAAATTACAGCTTTCAAAACTTTTAAATTACCTTCTTTTAAAAGTGGGCGGTGCCACGCCCATTAGCCAAAATTTTACTAGTTTTCTATTCGGCGTCATAAGGTCAATCCATCTACCAAGTTTCAGCGCTTTATCCGTCTTTGGTAATGAATTATCGCACTTTTTCGGTTTTTCGAAATTTTCGATATCGAAAAAGTGGGCATGGTTATAGTTTTCGTTCATTTTATGTAGCTATCTGAGATGAGTGCCCAGCAACTTACATACAAAATTTCATTATTTATACCTCAAAATTTATTCAAGTTATCGTGTCTACGGACAGACGGACGGACGGACATGGCTAAATGAATTTCTTTTTTCGCGCAGATCATTTTGATATATAGAAGTCTATATCTATCTCTATTAGTTTATGCCGTTACGTGGTAGCATTTTGCGAACAAAATTAATACACTCTGTGAGCTCTGCTCAGCTGAGTATAAAAATAAAGATAGCGATCCCATGTACTTTCCTGTAGCTATTTGTAATGAGACAGATCCACAGGGATGTGGTATCGGCTCCCCAGGCTCAGTAGTGCCACAGGTGTTAGCAGTATGCCCATCATTTTCAGTTGCCATATGGTTGGAGAAATATGAGTAGCCAAAAACAGGATGGGGCCTTTAAGTATTCCTGGGTTCTCGTAAAAAGGAAATAATATTTCAACATTACGGTTGGGCATTCCAGCAAACATTGAACATACCTTCGGATTTATTTTATTCTGTCAACCCTTCTCTGTCATTTACATGCAATTTGGAAAGATATATCGCCTCTACCAAATCGGACCTTGGGATGATTGTTTTCCCACAAATTTAATACTAGATGAGGCCGCTTTCACGAGGGAAAGCATACGACCGAGATAATAACCTAAAAAAAACTTGATGACGGGGAGGATAGGAAAAGAGAAAACAGCTTCGCAAGCCGGGAAAGTAGAGATCGCTAGAAGTATTTTATTCCGTTTTCATTTGCGAGGGATGCGTGGAGTCAGTAGTATCGGTAAGGGATCGGACTGCCATCCCGGAGAAAGGAATATACTGGACAAGAGAGCCATTGCCGACCAAACATACGGACGGCCATTCTCTCTCAAGCACTTGGCTGAGAACAGTTATTAATTCCACAACCGGATTGATTAAACGAATAAGCCCTAGGCGGGAAGAAGAGGAAGTGATCGGCTGAAAGCACCAAGTCTACTTTATAGAGGCTGGTGAAGAGAGAAAACATAACAGTTGCAGGACATTGAGGCACGCTGTAGGCCCTGAGCCTGTTGCAGCGTGAGAATATGGGTTTGTTCGACTCGGGAAACAAACCGAAGAATAAGAGAAGATGTTGTACCTAGAATTTGGGAAAATTTCTTTCCAAGAAATGTCGAGATTATTTTAAGTAAGCAGTTTTTCAGGTGAAACGAATTTATGTTTAAATTAGCAGACTCGCCAGACGTTGTTCTGTCCTAATTTGAGTTTATCGGCATGACTTTTAAGAGTTTTTTATCATTTACTCCCCCTCCCCCTCCCCCCCCCCCTCCCTCTTTTCTCTGCCCCTTCTTCGTTCCGCATCCCTCTTACTTTCACCCATTTCCTTTTCCTCACTTCTTCCCTTCAGTTTCTATCTCTACCTTAATATATTTCTCTGTCTCTCTCTATCTTTCTGTCTCCCTGTCTTTCTCCTTTCCCGCTCACTCTACCTTCGCATAACTCTATCTCTTCCTCTGTCTCTTTATTTTTCCTTCCCTCGTTTTCCTTTCTCTCGTTTACATATATCAAGCAACCCTCATTTTAAAATAAAACTATGGGGAGCAGTAATATAGGTGAGTTACAAAAAATCGCACCTTAAGATTTATTTTGTTGCATAGTTCGCTCCCTAGTCCTTTACGCAATAAAATCGTGTGACAAACACCTCATAATCTATACAGGAAGGCGCAAATATCCACAGTTGCATCATTTATATGGTTTTATATAACTGATCGCTGCCGAAATCAAAGTGCTCAAATTACAGCTCTAAACGCGTACTTGAACGTTCGGTTCACAGCAAACAAACAGTTTTTTAGTTGAAAAATTTCGGTTTTTGTTTAAACAGCTTTGGCTATATTAGAAGATAATCAATTTGTTTTTAATCCACAATGAAAGTAGATACTTCAAAGCAACTAAAAAATATTTCATAATTTTTATTTGGGGAAAAATTTCAGTTTTTTTAATATACTGAGTCGGACTGAAACCCCTGTAAAAGGCGGTAATTATCAGGCAAAGCTCAAATTTTCCGTTTTCGTCCTACGCGTTTCGATGATTTTGCTTCTTCTTATGGGAGTATTCTAATAATTTTTAGCACTTTCAGTACAGTGAAGGTCATATAAAAATTTCAAATAAATTAAATTACTAAAAATGTGTTTAATGTAATTTCAAACATGTATTGGAATACTCCCTGAAGAAGATGCGAAAGCGTTGAAACGCGTTGGAGTATATTAAGAAACATTTCAATGTGGTCCTTAATTTTTCATTTAGATATAAGTATGTAAACAACAGATCTATAACTTTTCAAATATATTTCAGCTGACGATATGGGATGGTTTTTGAAAATTGCCCGTTTCTGTCGAAATTGGTCTCCTTTTTTGACAGTATTCTGTAACTAATTTTCATCACAGTCACACCTTTGGCCAGATTTCTAATTAACCTATTTTGTATGATTATCCACTTTTTTGTAGATCGTAAGAAATACATCATAATATTTTATATTGAAAGCTGATTTTATTGAGTTCTTGAAAGTCTTTAACTACAAAACAGATCATCTTAATATCTAATGGTATGTTCTAAAACTACTTATATCAACTAATACTAATCATATAAGGTATTTTATAGAAAATATAAAACGATCTTAGTAATGAGTAACAAATGAATATTCTTACGAAGAAAAGCGTTCAGTCTTGAACTCCACATTTTCAGGTTTTGGGAATACCTCTCTTATTGAGGAACCATTCTATTAATACAAACTTATTTTTATTTCAGCTGGGTAAGTTGCCTAACAATTAATTTGTTTTAAACTGAGTGAGATTTTTACATTTTTACAGACCCATAATATATGTATCTTATATCTAATGGTAAACTATAAGAAAGCTTTTTGTTGTACAAAAAAAATTATATAATGATAGCGCAGCGAATTTCGAGCCCGATTTAAAATCCAAAATAAGGATAGGTGGCAGCGCCAGTTGCCGACTTGTGCTCGCTCATACCTTGCGAGTAACCGCCCATATGATTGGCGCCGGATGAGAAGAATGATCCGGGGAAGTTGTAAGAATCCCAAGAAGACATTGCTGGATGGTGTGAGCCCGATGCAGCAGCTGAAGCGAATTGAGAGCGTAATTGCTCAGCCGAGGTGGCTGTAGTAAAGCTATTACTACCAGCCAAACCATATGCGGATGAAGATGTAGCATACGGAGAAGATGCGTTAGAAACAGCAAGCGAAGTGCTGCTATTAACCGCTGTAGCTGAAGTTGTGCTTGTTGCTGCAGGCATGGCATAAGCGCTGATAGTATTATTGAAATTGCTGTTAGCTGGCTCATTGGCATTACCGGCGCTTATATTAGTGCCCACCTGATGTACAGGACTCAATGAAGCTGAACTTGTGCTACTTGTTGGCGACATAGAAGCCACCGAACCGCTTGAGTGACCACCACCGAAACTCGGCTGCTGCTCGAAAACGTTAGAGGAGGCAGCTACTGGGGTGGCGGTTGAACCAAACGTATTCCAAGCTTGACCATACAAACCCATTTGATGTGTATGATTATGTGAGAGTGCAGCAGCTGAGGCAGACATAGAATGTGCAGCAGCCGCAGCAGCAGCAGCAGCAGCGGCGCTTGAATGATGATGGTGATGTGAATGATATTGTGAGGCAACAGCGCTAGCAAAACCAGCTGATACTAGACCGCTAGTAGCGCCAGCAGCAAAGCTTGTGCTATGTTGTGTGGTATTTAGTTGTTTGCGCAAACGTGCGCGTCTATTCGAGAACCAAACTTGTACGCGTGCCTCTGTCAAACCAGTGCCCTGTGCGAGTTCTTCACGCGTATAAACATCTGGATATTGTGTGCGTGCGAAAATGCGTTCCAACGCGTCAATTTGATCATTTGAGAATGTGGTGCGTGAACGACGTTGTTTGCGTTTCAATTGTACACCTGGTTCGGCATCATCGTCACTATCGTCGCCAGAGCCATTAGAAAGCGCGCCACCACCACCACCACCACCACCCAGTATACCATCAATGGAATGTGCTGAGCTGCCTGATTCCGAACGTGAACTGCCCCCGCGTAACAAACGACTAATTGAACTGACTGAGGGTGCGGTATTCTTGTCGCATATGCCGCATTCGATAAGTTTAGCGCGTATTTCCCAACTGAAAATGCCAGGATTCAAATTTTTCATCTCCTCAATTTTGGCTTCAATATCTGGTGTGGCAACGCGTGGTTTACTGCCGCCTATAACGCCGGGACGTATGGAGCCGGTTTCTTGATAACGATTGAGTATTTTTGAAACGCAGCCGTGTGAGACGCGCAACTGACGCGATATGACGCACGGGCGTACGCCAGCAGCGGCCATTTCGACGATTTGTCGGCGTATGTGATTGGGGAGTGGGCGCCCGTTGATGAAAACGCCACCAAGTTGATTGACGCGACCTTGTCCTGTGGGCGAGAGAGAAAAAAGAGTGAAGAAATTAGTATTGTGGTGAAAAGTGGTGAGTTTTGTAAACAAAGGAGTGTGCGGATAAAAGTGCTTGAAGGCGCGCGCGTGGAGGCAGTTTAAATGCGGAGGTGGATTTGGGTAAGGCATGCGAAAAATTGCTGTATCCCCAGAGAATAAGACTAATTATTACGGACACGAATTTCATGTGCATAACTCCCTCTAACTCTTTCTCGATTGGCCTCGACGACTTATTCTCTTTATCGCTCTGAAATGCAACTATTATTCTCGTTGTTTTTCTGTAGTTATCTCTTATTACTTCTTTTTCTTCAAGTCGCTTTTTCTTAAATTTCCATCCTATATCTCGCAATCTCCCTCTCAATAACGAGTTCAAATGTTGAGGTTATGTACCATATAAGACGCTCAGATGATCTGAGCATATTATGGCAGAATTTCATTCAAATCTATAAAACATTTGAAGCTACAAAAGAGAGTATACATTTGTATATTAGGTGGTCGGCGTCGATCAAAATACGATCCATTAACGATCACTCACTCCAAAATGCAACAATTAATCTGAAATAACTACAAGTAATGTTGTATGAAAAACGATCATTACTTGCATCTATGTCAACCACAAACATAAATTACAGAAGAATGAGCAAATGGATTTGCGCATGCGCGCGCTCCGATCATGATGATCGAATGAATTGAAAGGTATGGAGCGCAGAAGAACAATGCAGAAGAGGATAAGCGCTGCCATGTGAAGTGCTTTGTAGGCGTTGCTGTATTGATGTGTCGCATTTGTGTTATTAAATATTTTGCAATACAAATGAGAGCAAAGAATAGCGCAATGCAAAATATGCAGATTTGTTAGAAAGAAAATAAAACAGCTAAGCTTCTTGCTTAGTCTAAAAATATGCATAAAAATCTCTTTGCTTGGGAAAAAGTTCGCAAAGAAAAATGTGCAACTTAATGCAATTGTTTTTTTCCAACTCAATTAAGCATAAACTGGAGTGAGTACACGCTTAGCTCAAACATATATTGCTTGCTAGACAATGCGGCTGCGCAATGCGTTTGTAGTAGACAAACCGTCTGCGTTTATTTGTTTTATTATTACTGGAATTTTTATTATATTTGTGAAGGCTCGTGTAGTTTGCTTTTAACATTTTTAATACTCATTTATGCTATTGTTAACTCTATGAGATTATTTTAAGCCCACTTGAATGCTACATGACGAGATCAGTTCGCACGATCGCATACAAATGCCTGAGATGAATGCAAATTTTGTATTGTAAAATAATTATATTTGAATAATTTGTTAGAGACAAACAACACAAAATACACTGAAAACAAAAAAAAAAAAAAAAAAAAAAAAAAAAAAAATAGCAAACACAAAAGGGCCGCACACAAAACGCCAATTGCTGTGGTTATTGCTGGAGCAAGTGAAATTTTTTGTATTTTGTATTGAGTTGTTTATGCAATGTGCCACGAACGCATGGCAAATTCACAAACACACACACACACTCACTCATAAAAAAAAGGTATAAATAAATTTAAATTGTATAGCAGTAATATGCGGCAGAGTGAAATCAAAAACATAAATGAAATGAAAATGGAAATTAGATAAACCGACAGGCAAAACCTGTAAGAGCTTAGCCATTTAGCCAGCCAGCTGTGAGTTAATAACAAATGTGAAGAAAAAAACATTAAAAATATAATAACAAATAAAAAAACAGTAATAGCTTGCCGCTGCAGATGCAGTGATCATGTCAGAGGATCACTCAAAATAAGCGCGCTGCTTGCCAACATTGAAGGGCTGACGCTTGAAGGCCGCTTGTGTAAAGGTGGGTCTAATAACTCAAACGTTGTTTGACTGGCTGCCTGGTTGTACAGTGATTATAGCTACACATCAAAAAGCTTATTGCTTTAATGCAACAACAGCAATAACAACAAACAGAACAGAAAATCAAATCAATTGGAAGTAAATGAAACTAAGAAGTCAACCACGCAAAGCAGCCAAAAAATTAAAGCAATACATCGGTATATTTTGTTCTTTCACATTTCACACTCCAGCTGTGCGCGCTAATAAAATTCCAAATGAATACCAATGCAAAATATAACAACAATTAAGAGGAATGATGATGAAATATGAAAAAACTTTATAAAAAAAAATTTAAAAAAGCTCGAATCGCAGCAATGCGGAAAAATATGATATGATGGTTAGGGCATGTTCTTGCGCTGCCTACATACGCTGCACAGTGGCGCATGCTAAGCGAATTTGTGCCAAATCATAGGTATAGAATTTTCATAAAATTAATGTATTCGTAGATTGTTTAAAAACCTGATTGAAAATAATAAACTAATAATATTGACGGAATCGGAGATTTTGACAAAAATGCATTCAAAATATTGATTCAGAGTTCCATACAGAAATTCAATATGTAAATTTGATACATTTTGAGATAAGCTTCGAAGTTTTTAAAACACAAAACAATGTTTTTACGGTTTTACAAATAATAAAGCAACGAGTTATCGCATATCGACGACAATAACTATAAAGTAGGGATGTTACGTAGCTTGGATTCCGATTTGGAAATTTGTTTGAAATTTGAGTTATAAGGAAATCGGATTAGTATCTGATTAGATTTGTATTCCCTGTATCCTTTCTCCTCTTCGACTAATGCTTTCTTTTCCTATACCCTTAAAGCACATGTTGAATATCAAAGCTTTCGGCTTAATGTCCAAGATTATTATTATTTATTATTATACTTAATCGTCATTACTATCGTAAGACTATGTGTCATCAATATCGAAAAGTAATTAAAATTGTTCGCTAACTATCGAAAAAGTTTAATGGCGACAGTTTGTCACCGCTATTTGAATTGAAAGAACTCGATATCCTCCAATAGTAAAAGTGGTACCCCAAGATGAAGAGCGGTTATTTTAAATTTTTGAACAGAAATTTTCAAAATCTAATGGAAATGAAAATGAAAGCGGACCTCATTATATAGGGCAGTTTAAACTCCTTTTTTATTTTCTAGATTCAAATTAAGTTCTTAAAATGGATGTTGATATATTCAGAATAGTTCCACCTGTTTTCAGTAGGCATATAGAATTTGATGGTAAAAATTTTCAAAATTAACCATTGTGAGTCACTGAAGGAAACTCGTTCTCATCCTCAGATCGTGATGAAACGTTTAATCGATAATTTGTTTATAATTTAATATTTTTTCGATTAATTATTAAGTTAAGCTGATATTTCCATGTTCGATTATTAGAACCATAATTTGTTTAACTTTAAAACTTATCGACAGCAGCTTTGAAATATCGATTACACAAGACAGCAGTAATTTATAAAGTAAGCTGGATGACCCTTAAAATACCTTGGCCAAAACTTGTTCTTTTTTTGATTATAAACAAAATTTTTGTGGGTGGATACTTTCGATCACTAAATGTTACTATTAACTGATATAACGATCAATCGATAATTAAATTTTTGTTTACCATCACTACTATATACAAATCGACAAACAAGAGCCGACACACCATACCGCGATCAACATCGGATACACCGATCATCGCATTGCAGCTGATGAAGATGAACGTGCTGTGCTGTGTGAGCTGCTTTGCAATCATCCAAAAGACATACAAGCATTTGAGGCCACCAAAAAGGGTGTTGGAGTTCAGCACAGTAACGGGCAGCGGCAAATGAGTGTGCAATCGCGCGCAAGATCAAAGAATTCGCCGACGCGCCAAAACGTCTGCGTTGTACGCGCTGCTACAATACAAATCCAAACCGCCAAGCATACATATCAAAAAGCTTAAATAAGTGGTGAAACAATGGAGCTGTGGGGGGCAGGCTTTACAGCTTGCTGGAAGGCTGAATTGACAGAGCACAAAGTGTAGGCATAAAGCGATCGGTTGCACGACAGCACAGCAGCTCAACGGCACAGCTGTGTAGAGATATGCGCAACTGTTCTTTAGCCTCACTTCTTTTGGCCTATGATTCTTTGTATGTATGTATTTACATTCTTGTTGCTCGCTTTCCTTTGCCTCACCTTATGCTTTACTTTATGGTGTTGTGGTATGTTGTGTTGTATTGCTAGTGTCGATCGCAATGAATAAGCCACAAAGCTGATCATGATTATTGGAAATTGTGAGTTTTGTGTTTTGCTCTTCGGTAAGCCACGTGCATACACCGTTGGCTATATGAATTTTTGTTGTAAAACGCGGTAAATGACTGGTATTTGTTGGCAGACATTAAGCTGTGTGGTTGTTGATGATGTGGCTATCGAAATATTACCCTAAATGATTTTTTTATATTTTTTTCATAGATTTTATTAGACTTTTTAAAACATTTTTATGCATCCACTTTCTTTCGTGTAAGAAAAGCGGGTATCCTCAATGAACTAAACAATGACTTAACTAAAATTTTCTCTATTTACAGCCTTTTGTTCTCTTTTTTGGAACATCTTTTTACTGCTTTCTATACATACGCTTTTGTTTGCAAAGAATGTGATGTAAATTGGTTAAAAATATAACGAGTTCATAATTGGAAATTGATGTTCACACCAGACCGTTTGGCGCTTAAACTCAAGGAATATAAGGGATAAGATCATAAATTTAAGATTTCACTCAACAAAATTTTTTTGGTTATGTTCTTTTTTATGATTAAAATTTTATTTTACTATTTAATAGCTAAGGAGCATTGAAAACCAAATATATCCATATAAACGTTTATATTTTATTATCTTTTTTGAGTTCTGAATTCATATGTGCATATTAAGGTTTCGGTGAAGCGTGTGTTTTTTGTGTCACATAAGAAGTGCTCAAAAAGTGGTTTTGGCTTTAAGGCAACTGCTCAAGTTTTATACTTATATATGTCATATGATATAACCAGCTTTTGTTTGCAATTTCGATGCAATATCTCCAATGGTTTTTGAGTTATACAGCATAAAGTCTTTGTCAGTACTATACGAATAAAAAACTGGCAGTAAATGTGTTTGGATTCCAAACAATGTAGCTAGAAAAGGATTAGGGTTTCTAATGGAGTGTTAGTTCTAAGAATATACATATATGTTACGTTCATGCCGGAAGCTTGTTTTTAGCTCTAAGCGGAGCTTGGTCTCAGCTTAATACACACAAATAAGTAAAGGTTTGGAGTTAAGGCTGATTTATAATTGGAAACGCCCAATGTATAAGAAAAAGAGTGGATAGATTCGAACTTTAAATCTACGACTGAGTTTAGAAACGATGCTATAATCAGAGTAAATTAAGACATTTGATCAATTTAAATCTTCTTCAAGTATCTACTTAGTAATTTATTAGAACAGTTTTGTTTAAAAATTTTGTAACCATGTGTTTTTACATAAGGTAATCGCCGGTTTTAAAACTCGATCCCTACAGACAGAAACCTATTCCAAAAAAAAAGGACCACAGCGACCCTTTCAACACTAATATGATTGCATTTAGGAAAATCGTTCATTGTTATCATGAAAAATACCTTCGTTTTTAAGAAACCTACTTTTTTTTGAAAGAAATTGTCTACCTTGAAAGTCCAATCCCAACATTATATTTTATAAATTTATATAATTATAAATTTGTGTTTAAATTTTATTTTAAATTTAGAGAAAACACGAACTAGAGCCGTCGGCGTTTGTGAACGTGTTTTCAAATTGATCCAGCTCATGTTATACTTATTTTTTTCAGTAAATAAACAGTCCGTATATCTTCACAACCGCGGTAAGAGCTGATATATCTATGCTTTACATAAAACTTTTTTTTTGCAATGGAGCAAAGGTAGAAAGTTTACAAGGTTGTTTTGAAGTTTAGCAATAAAGCTCTGGTACTTTCAAAGCCTCAAACCGTGCCATTCCAAATTTGATAATTTCCTTTTTGACCAGATTATCTTAAAGCTTAAATTCATCATACATATGTATCTCTGTTTGCAGAACTTGAGGCATAACTTTTCTTGCGATTCCTTATTAGAATCACTGACAGCTTAAAATATGAGATGGAAACGAATCGAGAATATGCAGACCTAAAATAAAATATTGTAAAAATCTGACATATGATACAAACTAATCTTTTCATGAGCCTGGATTTAAAACTGAGAAGAAAACATTTTTATGATAACAAAAAACTATTTTTTTTATTTAATTGAATTTATAATTTTTTTTTTTCAATCTAAAACAATTTCCTTATATTATTTTATTATATCCATAAAATATTTGGCGCCTTTTAATTTTCCCTACAAATTGGCGGGACGGGACCCACATATTTTATGCCGAGAAGCTTTTCATGGCAGGAATACACTCGGAGTGTTTCTCAAATCACTTCAGTTGGGCGATCCCGCTTAGAAAAACTGTTTTCTTATTGAAAAAAACTTTTTTCTAATTTTTGATTTTACTTTGCCTGGAATTTGAACCCAATACTCTCGATGTGGTAGGCGGGGACCGCCTTAGTACACGAATTTCAAGCACTTAAATTCTTAAAGCTATTTTCTTTTATAAAACCCATAATAAAAACGCGTAATTACCTTGGAATGGATATCCAGCAAAATAAGGTGTCATATTTAGTGTTGATATCGTCATTTTTGTTTAATTTGTAATTTTTATGTTCTGGTGTGCAAAAATTGTTTTTAAAAGCACTTGCTTAGAGGAAAAGTTTTAAATATAAAATGTTTTATTATTTTCAACTTTATTATTTACGTTGTTTTTTCTTCTTGTACTTAAAATATTTCCTCCAAAGTCTTTGTTTTATCAAGTTATTTATTTATTTGCTGCCAATTACGCTTTATTTATTTACAGCTTTTTTTTTATTTGAATGGCTTTAGCTACAGCGTGACGATTAATCAAGTCAATTCGTTCAGTTTAATTCCTTGAAATTAACACGTCACTTTCGTCTACCCAATAAGTAGATATAAATATCGATAACTTCAATAAATTGTCTAAAACCGCAAACTAACACACTGTACAAAACATTATTTGTTGCTATTTATAAAGGCTACTGAGAGCGCTTCTCTGATCAATGTAGATATGTATGTAAATGACTACTGAACACCTTAACTTAAGTGTGACTCGTTCGATTGTCAGCTTGAAACTGATTTTGAAACGGTCAATCATAACACCAGCACACCTTCTTGAGATTCTCACAAAATGTTGTTTGCTGTCCAAAAGACGTGAAACAATTGGAAACAGCATCAAATACAGCAAAAATATAAAAGAGCCTCTTTGTTAAAGTTGTATTAGTGGTGGTTAAACAGGTAAATGTGTACAGCAATAAGGAACGTGGCATAAAGTTGTGACAAGCGAGTGCGAGTAGGTAAGCAATATATTTCTTGGCTAACAGCAACAATAAAGAAGTAAACCACAAACATAAGAGAATAAAGGCAAAAAAATACCAACCCTGAAATGCATTTGTTCGGCATGACTCTCAGTTGAGGTTTTGTTGCTGCTTTACTTGTGCTGGCGATCATATTCGACGCACCCACTGTGTATTGGCGCTCATGAGGGAATTGTTGTATGTATATGCATTAGACCGTTTTGGAATATTATATTTTTTTAAACATGGCAAAAAGTTTGGCAGCGCTATTTACGGATTTTCATACACACAAATATTGTGCGCAAAATCTTTTGTACTATGTACTTGTAACAAAATATTACCCTGAAATTAGTCAAAAAAGTAGTGAGAGATCTGAAGTAGGAACAGATGGGACTCTCATAATACACCCTCGGAAGAGCGCTCTGGGTCAAAAGTGTAAAGCGAGTTATAAGGAGCAGCGCTTTTAAGCGTTTATGGACTTTCTCGTGTTACTATATTTTAAAATTATTTGAAATTGCTTGTGAGAAGCAAGATGGGAAAATCAGTAAATTCAAAGACTAAGAGAAAAGTAAAGAAATAGCACTCAGCAGTCGACATTTCAAAAGTCAGACTCAAATACAATTTTTTTTTGTTTGGTTTATTGCTATAAAAATGAATTACCATCACGAGTTGTATTCTCTATTTTGAAACCATAAAAATCGTTGAAGGCTTTCTAATTAACTGTCAAAATTTTTCTACAGGCAACAACCATGGAGGAACCATACGAGGTGGCAGCACGGTGACATACTGACAAATATAAATAAAAGGTCCATGTGCTTTGTTCTTGTAAATCGATGGACTAATGTCAAAATCGTATTTTGCCGGGAGTTGATATATCAAATTATATTTAAAAAGTACAAATAAGCTTTCACCGTGCTGCCACCTCGTATAGTTCCGTCATGGCAACATTAAAATACTTCTGTGAATAATTTACAATGGTTTCTACATTTTCTATACATAAAGTTTGAGCCTCAAATAGAAAATTTAAAATATGTGGCAATAACACTGAAACTGAAATTTTAAATTAAATATCATGGCCCGTATCGTGTGATATGATCACGGATGAAAAATTAACTTAAGTCAAATGATAAATATGAATCTGTTAAACTATTTATATAAATAATAAAACGTGGTTGTAGTAAGTACGTATGATCTCTAGTAAACATATGTCATTGTAAGGACTCACGCATTGTAAATTTACACAAGTGGTGAATATTTGAAAAAAAAAAAAAACAAAAAAACGATCGCAATAGCAAACAGCCTCGGTCACCTGTTCAATCGCTGTTGGGTTACTTAAATTATTTGCCAAAAGTGTTTTTCAAATATTTTTGTAAACGACTCGTATATTGCGATATTAATATATTTAAAAATGTTTTCTTAACTGGTTGCTCATATTTTTCTAATAACTAGATTTTAGAAATTAGAATTCATATGTAGTTTCATGTTCTCTATGCGCAATTCAAAGAAACACTCATTTCAAATACAAATGGGCGATTCGTAGCACTTCAATTTAATAACAGCTATCAAAAACACAAACTTTTCTTCAATTCTCTGGACACTAGTGAAATCCATTATCCCTGTCAGCTACTATTTGGCAAGTATGTACGCAATGGGGGGATAGAAAGATTTTTCACTTGTATAAATTCACAATGGACTCACCCCTTCAGAGCTATTGCGATTTAAAAAATTGATTTCGATCAGGAATCGTATAACACGATACGGGCTGAGAACAATTTTCTGTGAGCGGCTGTTTTGTAAACTCTTTGAATGCATAAAATATAGGTTTAATATTTTTTGCGCTAAATACTGGGTCTCTTTGAAAGGTTATTACTTTTGTAATTGGTGCTTTCTCTGAATGTATGTGTTTGGTTTAGAAAACGTGATATGTTTTCTAATTTTGATACGTTTCCTAGACTGAAAAAATTGCCCTACTCTGTTAATGCTTTTATTCGAATAGTTTTTTGAGTCTTTTTTTTATTTTAGTGTAGATAAATGTTGCTAATTTGAAGTATTCTGGTTAATAAGTTACTAAAGGCTCTTTAATCATTTATCATAAAAATGTTAAATTGAAACAGCACCGCAGGCAAAATTTGGAATACAAAATTAAAATTGCTCTATTTTTTATTCCAAACTTAAAAACTGAAAACAGTATTTAGCAGTAACTATTTCAAATTTTAAATTGATAACAAAAAGACAGCCGCCGTGGTATGGTAGCATTCTCGCCTACTACACCAAAAGTTCTGGGTTGGAAAAGCAACTTCAAGATCTTTAGTAAAAAATGTTTTTGACTAGAAACAAAATTTTCAAATTGTGATCGTCCCTCGACAGTATTTTTAAAATCTGTGTATATCTGTCATTAAAAGTTTCTCAGCGAAAATTCATCTGCTTACAGATGTTGTTCCAAGCCGGCAAAAGACATATATGTAGCCACTGTCCCACACGTTGGTAGTAGTAAAATGTAAATATTTGGCATTTGTTGAAGGTAACGCGGCAGAGACGGAAACGCAATTTTGCTTGTAGTCCATATTTTAAAATCTCTATTTCTTCCATTCACTATAAATCTAGCCCATTTTCCTTCGTCGAATACACTTTTTAAACAAATTGAATGGTAGTCGGTTCCTTTTTCAAACAGGAATCAGAATTACTTCCCCCATGTACATTTTCAATGATGTAGTGGGCTTCAAATAAAAAATTCTAGACCAAACACCCATTGCGGCGTAATGTTCTATCCAAATCCGCAAAACATATTTACTTTTTCAGTTAATTCTTTCCTTTGCTTTTCTTAAATTATCTAGCGCGAGAACTATGGCATTTACAATTAAAATTTTAAAATTATTTTGATTGGGAATAGACTAGAATATCAAAAAAGTTAACCAAAATGAATATTATTTATGTATTAATTATATTTATGTAAATAACTTTATTCTATTGGTCTTGAGCCAGTAGTTAAGTCAAATAAACATAATTCGCCAAAATGTCCGAACGATATTTCACTTTTCCGAAGTTTTACTTTTTCAAGCGGCTCTCAAATTTGAAAAAAAAAATACAATAATAAACGTAAGTTAGGGTATATTATATATCATTAAAAGTGTTTTTGGGTTTGCAAGGTTTGCTGGTGGTACGCCTACCACACCGAAGATCCTGGATTCACGCCCTGGGCAAAGCAACTGTAACCGAGGGTAGGTTTGAACTGGCTGGTCTGTGAGGGCCTCACATAAACTGAATGAGTCCATAGTATTACCAGACCTTTCTTTGATGACCAAATTGAAAACTCTATCAAAAACCAGGATCTGCATGTTATAAAATACATAGCTCCACTTTCTTGCCAAATACTAAAAGCTTTCTAGGACGCAGGCATGCTTAACCAACGAACCGATATCATTTCGTTACGATAATTAACGTTAATAAACGAAAGAAAGTCATTTCGTTTCGTTTCTTAACGTTAAGAACGTCAAATTAACGAAATGATTTTGTTTCGTTTGCTGCCATATCAAAACGAAATCAAATCGTTTATGTTGATTATTAATTTCAAACTATGCTGGCAAAGCTGATTGGTGACGGAGTCTTTAAAGGTGAAAGCATTAGCCAAGCTGATTGCAACTTTTCTCATGAATTTTGACAGTACGAACATTTCTCAGAGTATTTTTGATATTACCACCAGCGAACTACACAAACAAAATTACATGGAGTTTGTGTGCGTATGTCCGCTCGCTGTTACCACCTTACGGCTTCACCATGGCTATAGCATTGCTAGCACAATTCAAACAAAGTATCACGTTCTTGTTAACGTTTTGAACGTTAACGAAGGCTTTTCGTTTCGGTTAAAAACGAGATACAATTTATCTTGATAATTTCTTTATCAATAATATTTCGAAGTGTTTCAACGGAAACGGTGGAAATTTTTTGATAAACGATTAGCTTAACGTTAAGGTGCATCCCTGCTAGGACGTATGCCTCTTGCAGCTTCAATATATGAAAGTTGTGTCCCTCCTAATAGCTGGTGTGTGTTCGCCTGACAAGTGGAGAGTATGAGCACAAAACGGGCTCGTTCATATTTTCGCCTATATTTTCATAAACAAACTGTGAAAGCAAAATTTTCTTGAAATAGTTAAAACTCATTAAAAACAAAACTGCGGCAGAGTATGCCCTGCATATTTTTTGACCGTTTTTTCAACCGTTCTACTTTTACTTGCTGGGAATTTTGTTAAACTTAATAAAAAGTAGTGATCCGAAAAAATTGGGTTTTTTCTATCTCGCCTGGTATATTGAGAAACTGTTGTTTAAAATATATTTCTTTTTTCAAACGGTCTAATAAGAACTTTAATAACCTGAGAGCGTTTCTTTGATGAGCTGCGTGTAAAATCAAACAAGTTACAGCCGATTGGTGTGGTTTCTGTTGCTTCAGAGTTTGTTTTTGCATAACGCTTTACTCTAAAGTGGAAGGGAGAGCGCACGATCAATTATTGCTTTGCTGCTCACACCACAATGGCTGCTTTTCTGAAAATTTTTTTTCTACGATCCAACTAATAAGCCACACCCCATATTTTTTGCTTTAGTGTGTGTGTATAGCTGTGTGTGTGAGTGGTATTGTTGTTGGTATGTTATGTTGTTCTTTGCCAGACTTGGTGGTGGCAGCTGCTTTGGCACTGCTTTTTTTTACTTTCAACCATATTGTTATTGCTCTTTTTTTTATCGCTGCTCTAAGTGTTGCAGGCCTGCGTAGTTGCATTTATTGACAAATCTAGTTTGCATAAATCGAAATTAAGGAAATCTGCATTTCATGCGCTTTTCCTCCCCGTCGTTACTTACCTTACATTGCGCAAGCGCGAAACGTTTGTTGTTAAGATGGATGAGGAAAATTGTGAAAATCTTTCTTAAGTAAATTTGTTACAGTTGCTTAACGTTTTGCTTGTCTTTTGAAGTTAAGCCGCCAATATTTTGATTTAATTGTAATACATCATTTTGCTTTTATATACCGACTTATTTACTAACTGGCGTTTATGTTTCGTTTTTTTAGATTTTTTTTTTTTGCTTTTACTTATTTCTCTTCTCATTTTGCATTTGATCGATATGAAGGTTTCAATCTATTCTGATTAGCTACTGCCGTGCAATAGGCGTGCAGAACCGATATGGGTTGTGGGCAATTGTTCGTCGATCAGTTATAGTGGCTCCTTTGGAAAGTTGTTGTACCCATAAAATTTGATAAAAAATACATCCTATAATAAAGCAAATCATGCAAGTATTATTAAATATCTCATAGCTCACAGATGGGTAGGTTAGGTTAGGTTTAACTGGCCGGTCTATGAGGACCTCACATAGACTGAATAAGTCCGTAGTGTTACCAAAAGTTTGTTTTAACGACCAAACTGAAAAACCCTATCAAAAACCAGGACCTATGTTATAAAATAACTCCGTACTCATGGCAAATACTAGAAGCTTCCTAGGATTAAAGCCACTTGCTGCTTCTAGATCTAACAGCTGTATCACTCCTAATAGCCGGAGTCTTAGCCTGGCAAGCGCAGGGCAAGAGCACAGAAAATTCTCGATCTTTTTCTCCTCCAGCCCGCACTTCCTACATCTGCTATCACTGACCAAGCCTAATTTAAAGTCATGTGACGCCACAAGGCAGTGTCCAGTCAGAATACCCGTCATGAGTCTACAGTCCTCTCTTTTTAATGATAGAAGCAACTTTGTTAGTTTAAGGTTGTAAGACCTGCACATAATCTTCGACACTTTACAGCCCCGCGCTTGACCCCACGCCTTTCCTGCTTGGTCGATCATGTGCACCTCTCGCCTTTGCATAATTTCGCCTAGTCTAATTGGAACGTCTACGGAGCAAGCTTCAAGGGATGCGCCCTTTTTCGCTAGTTCATCAGCTTTTTCCTTCCCATCTATTCCCATATGCCCTGGGACCCAATATAAATGTATGCTTCTCCCTGTCCCGATTCTCTCCAAGGACTGCTTACACTCTAACATGCATTTAGATGCTGTGCTATGCGAGATTATTGCTTTAATTGCTGCTTGACTGTCAATATAAAAGTCAACACGAATGCAGCTTAAGCTATTATCTTCCAGGGTTTCTACTGCTTTGGTTACGGCTAATATTTCCGCTTGGAAAACGCTACATTAATCCGGCAGCCTGTAGGATCTGCTTATTTCCGGATCAGCACAGTATACCGCAGACCCTACTCCTTCCACTACTTTGAAACCGTCTGTGTACACATGTATCGCCTCGTCAGCCATTTGAGCACCCTTGCGCCAACCGTAAACCTCTATTGTGGCCTTAAGATCGCCCTCGAAGCGATAGATGGGCTATCTGCACTTCATTTTTTTAACCTCGTTCAGTCTTTAGCATGTACCTCCGAAGATCATTTCTTGAGGAGTTACCATTGGAAGGAAATAACCACTAGGAAAGTTTTTTAAAGTGGGGGACTGCCTTCCGAATATTTCAAACATAGGGGAGGCGAGTTCGTGAAGGCCACACATCAATTCCTATGTCGTTGAAGTTGTCGGACTGGCCGATTAGAAATAAAGCATTGTCTGCACAATGCACAGTAAAAGCAATCCCGTAAGTGCCGCCAGTTATGGCATTGTCAATCTTCTTAATCTCGCGTGTAAGGTTCTTTTTGACGTAATGTATGAAATACCCATTTACGACGTGCTGATTGAAGCTTGTAAGTGAGACCTCAGATCCTTTAATTGTAGGTACTATCGAGCAGAAGTGTGTCCATTATTGTTTGCTTGTCTCTATGAATATGTTCAATAAGTAAAGGAATGGAGATGAGAAGTGAACAGAAGAGGCAGATAGAATTGGAGAAGCAAATTTAGGGGAAATAGAAGTAGTGGGATTAAATTGATGGAATAGGGGGTGATATAGAGAGGGAGAAGGAAATCAGGGAAATTGAAGAAGTAGGTTAGAAGAGCAGAGAAAAGTGGGAAAGAAAAGATAAAGATCTACAAACATAGACATTGATGCAGTAGCGGATCGTGAGCTTGGTTGTGGGGCGGGAGGGGGGGGGGGGATGTTATCAACAAGTTTCATAAATTTTGTTTTATTTTTATAAAAGTGGTATTCATGTATAAATTCTCGACCTTTTGGGTGGGAAATGTCCCCTATTCCCCCTCCTCCCCGTAGATCCGCGCCTGCATTGATGTGTCTTAGTTACGTTTCCCTGAAAACACATGCCAGAGCTTTTTGAAGGTGGGCGGTGCTCTTTTGGTCTAGTTAAAATCGTAAGCAAAATGTATCTGAGTCTCGAACTGCGAATAAGGCGAACTCCTCTTAGTCGATTAAGAAGGAGCCAGCGAAAACCAACGTTACCACACAAAATTAAACCTCGTCCGTGATAACAGATGTAGACTAGAGCTATATTAAAAGTGACACAATTATCTGTAAGCAGCATGTAGGTTATATCCTAGAAATTTCCCTGTATTTTCCAAAAGAATGCAGTTATTTTATAACTGGTTTCTGCAGCTAAATTCTGGTAAAACTATAAACAAATTCAGTCTATGTGAGGTCCTCACGGATCGGGAATTGGCAGTTATGGTGTTAGTTTAGGTGAGGTTGATCTGGCCGGTAAATAAAGACCTTAGATGCACAGAATGTGTCCATAGTGTAACCAGAATTTGTTTAACAACCAAACGGTAGAACCCCCAATCAGGTACCAGGAATTACATATGTTATAGCATGACTCCATTTTTTTGGCATATACTAGTCATTTTCTGGGACTTAGCTTAATTGCTGCCTCGAGATCTGGCAACTCTGCTGCCCCTGTTAGCTGGAGACTTGGCCTGGCGATCGCAGGACACGAACACAGAAGGTGCTATACCGTATCTATGCACATCGTTAGTAAGCCTTAAGTCTGTTCTCTTCAGTGATATGAGCCACTTTGTGAGTCTTGTATCGTAGGCTGTGCACATGATCTTAGAAATTTTGCAGCCCTGCACTTTCATCCACGCCTTTCCTGCTTGATGGATCATATGCAACTCATGTCTCCTTTTGATTTCTACCAAACGGATTGAGACGTCTACCGTCGATTCAGCAAGTGTTGCACCCTACTTTGCTTTGATGAAGTACTGTGTGAGATTATTGCTTTAGTCGACGGCTGACTATCAATATAAACATATATTGAGGCAGCTTAAGCATGCCTAGGGTGTGCCCACACTTTATCTGGAAATGGTTTGAATTTATTTTTTCAAGCTAACGTTGAGCTACTGACTTTCTAGGAAGTAACTGATAGAAGTTCTGTAAAGGCAAGCGGCGTATATTAACTACGTGAGAGAGTTTTTAGGATTTACTGACACCCACGCTCACTCTGGTGAAATTTAGTAAGATTTTCCTTAACTACCTCCACTCTCTTAGAATCTCACGTGGAATTTTTTGAAATATGTTCAAAAAATGTGGTTGATTGTGCGCCGCAGACAACCCTATGGACACCCGACCTTTGTCATCTACCTCAAGTAAGTAATGAAAGCCAAAATTTTTCTAATTAAATGTTGGTATATGAGCTTGTTATTTGTGTTAATTAACCACTATTTAACTATTTTGGGTATAAAAATGTTCTCAAAAACCCAAAATATGCCGCGAAAAGACGATATATTTCAAAGTAGAAGCTCCTTAAAGCTGGGAGCACTCTTTTTATTGGTAGCCTATTTCTCAAATATATTTAGACATGAAATATAAAATGAAAATTAAGTAACTAACGAGCTAATATATATTTAGCACTTTAGGTCTTCTTCCAAACCAGAAATGTTTGTCACTACCCTGCAAAAATCGCAAGTACTACATGCATGCATGTGTGGAGTACTTGCTATGGACCAACCGAGTATTCCAAAATTAACCACAATTCATACAAAAAATATGGTCCAATTAACATTGCGATGTCCTAGGACTGGACCATATACTCCAGCTCCGCATTACATCAGAGTAATCCATGGAGTACGCACAGTCCAATAAACATCGTATAGTGATTACAATCGTTAAAAACGAGCAATGATCGGCTTACAATGTGTTCGTGTAGAAACATGAGTTGGTCTATTGCTGCATTACAGTTGAGTATAATGGTAAGTACTCCAGTGGACCACATGATCCAACGATTTTTGTAGGGTAGTTATTGAATTCGATTCAGGGGTTCTTGGATTGCTCATAATAAATACATACTTGTACTAATATATATTTTGTTTGAGTAACATCTACAGTACATTTAAGTTCTAAATCCAATCTAGCGATAGAATTAAGTTTACAAAAACAGTTTATCTCAATTTTAATATCACTAATTTTATATTGAGTTATTGCAATCGGTAGCAATGATGGTTCATGTGAGCCTATCATCACATATTCTGCCATATGTGAGGTACCCAGTCAACATTTTGAAGCATAAGTAAAACGAAAACGAAGCTTTTTCGTTCTCTTCTAAGAAAAAGGAAATAACTACAAACACTCTTTCGAAAGCCGCAGAACAATACTTAAAATTTGGGCTGGTTTGAAACCTACACAAAAATGCTTATGTATATGTAAATTTCGTATTATATTCGACGACTCACTCAGCATTTAGATGACTAAATTTTGAATTTCCCTACATATAAATACAATCTGATTACTCTTTCTGACTGAATAATGAGTTATCATACAATTGAACAAAAGAAATAATCAAATATGAATACTTTTAATGATAAAAAACTGAAAAGCATTTTTTGATCACTTTCTAGAATCATTTTTGAAGTCCTTTTATGATTAAATTTTAATACTTCTAAAAACCAACAAAAAGAATAATCAAATATGCTTACCTTTGATGATCAAAAACGAAATATAGTTTTTCAATCACATTTTGGAATCATATTTGAATCAAATGTGTTGACTTTAGGTGATCATTCAGAAATGATTCAAAAATCTCAACCAAAACGATTGAAATACATTCACGAATATGATCAGAAAATGCCTGTGAAAAGCAGTCAAATATTACTCTAAAACAGTTAAAGCTCAATTTTACAATGATATTGTGACGAATATTAGTGACACTAAGTGATACTCACATCACTAGTTTGATGCTAAGTAAATAAAGCCACAACAAAAATAAAGCAAGCAGTCCCTTGTATCTATATAAACGAATCAATCATTACGTCTACACATATGTACGTACACGCAGCGGAGAAGCAACGCACAACCACATGCATATATCTGAGATACTCCTGAAAGTATGCAATGAGGGAAGCTATAAAATCGTGCATCTGCAGTTACAGCTGAGTAATTTTATAGCTGATAACTAACTAGTAAGTTCTGGAAATAGAAGCGCCTAGAAATATGTCAACGAGGAAACCGCACAGTATAAAAGCAGCGACAGTGGAGGCATGACAATCAGTTTGATTTAAGACGCTATCTTGCGAGCAATTGAAGTGTTATTTTGAAAGTAGTCTAATAAAGACCATTTTGCATTATCGAATATTGGAGTTATTTATTCAACAGTTTAGTGATTCGAACGTTAGCAGAAGGTTGCAAATAAGTGGAATTGCACTAAATTTGTTACAGTTGGTGTCAGAAGAGAAATTATTGAATAAATTCCAGAGTTGCAGAGCACAACAAGGACATGGCGAAGTTAAGTGAATTAAGGATCCAGCAACTGAAAAAGGAGTTGGAGAACCGTGGATTGAATAGCCCAATAAGATCGAACTTCAAGCACGGCTACGAGAGGTATTAGAGTTGGAAGGAATTAATGTAGACGAGTATGTCTTTTATCCTGATGTGGAAGAACCAGCGACTAAGTGGAAGAGAAAAACGAAACATCGCAGACAGTTACCAGCACAGACTTGAACACGATTTTGGCTGCAATATCTGCACAAACATCGACAGTAACATCCAAGAAACACAGCTGAAAGAACAGGAGACACGCATAACACCCAAGATTGAAGCCCGGGAAAGACAGATGTCATCCCAACTGGAGGAACAGAAGACATACTTATATGGCATCACAACTGGAAGAACAGAAGACATATATGACATCTCAGTTGGCTGAGCAGTTGAGAGCACTAGAGGATCGCATATCCTCGCATCTGGAGGCACAGGAAACAAAATTCTCATCGCAGCTGGAGGTGTTTAGGCAAGATAAAATGAAGGCCGAGATGGATGCTTTGAAAGATCGGATTCAGGAGTTACAACTGAACCGTCCAATCACTTCAACGTCTACTCTGAAGGTAAAATCGCCAACGTTTGATGGTTCTGTTCCTTTTCAGGTATTTAAGCTCCAATTTGAGAAGACGTCAGCAGCGAACAACTGGAATACCGAAGATAAAGTTGCTGCTCTGTTCATAGCATTGAAAGGGCCTGCAGCTGAGATTTTAGAAACCATTCCAGAGGGCGAACGAAACTGTTATGAAGCATTGATGGGCGCTCTAGAGAGACGATACGGAACTGAGCATAGGAGACAGATATACCAAATTGAGTTACTGAACCGCTTCCAGAGGCCTGGTGAAAGATTGCAAGAGTTTGCGTTGGATGTTGAAAGGCTGGCACATTTAGCGAATGCGGACGCGCCCGTGGAATACATTGAAAGGGTAAAGATTCAAACCTTATAAATGTCATACGGGACGTCGAAGCAAAGCGAGCTACATACGCAAACCCAAAGCCAACATTCGCAGAAACGGCATCACATGCTTTGATCCAAGAAACTGCCTCGCTTCTGTGTAAGCCAGTTTTCAAAGCACGCCGTATGGAAGTAGAAAGGTCAGAGTGGGTAGACGCAATTTTAGAAGCTTTGAAAAGAACGCAACAGAAGAATAATGGTGCAATCACATGTTCCAAGTGCGGTAACCCAGGTCACATTGCTCGTCATTGCAGCACCGGTCTTGGTAGTTCCAACTTGGGTGGCCGTAAACGCAAAGCTGGAGGATATAAGCAAGAGCGAGTCAGATGTAAAGATCGGAAACTTGTGTCACAAATTGGAAGGAAATCAAGCATTCTTACAGTCAGAGGGAATGTGAATGGCAAAAAACGTGTACTGACTGTAGATACGGGCGCATCTCATTCCTTGATCCGATCTGATTTGGTCAACAGAAGAGTAAAGCCATTACCTGGAGTAAGGTTGCGTGCGGTTACTGGCGAGTATAACCGAGTCCAAGCAGAAGTGGTTTGTGAGGTCTTAATTGGAAAGGTCACGATTCTGCACAAATTCGTTGTGGCGGAGATCGTTGATGAAGTCATATTGGGAGTGGACTTCTTAGTCAGGATAGATATGCAGAGAAGTGTTATGCGTTGTAAGAACCAGGATGTGCCACTTAACTTCAGTTTGGAGAAAGGGTTCAGCAGTAAGCGAGTGCTGGTGGAGAAGACTCGACAAAGACCACGAGAGTCAAAGGTAAAGGTTGATGGAACGAATGGGCCAAATAAAGCGAAATCAAAAGTACCTGCGAGAGAAACACTAGCATTGACAAAACCAAATGGACACACAAAAACGATGGAAAGAATTTCCCAGAAGGAATCCGGGGGTAGTTTCAAGCCAGGGCGCACTACTGTTGTGAAACGTGGGAACGATTTGGTACTGCTATACAATCCTCACCGGCGGAAAGGTGTTCCATCCAAATTTTTGGTGCAGTTGGAAAGGCACGTGCAGAGTTGTGAAGAGGATCAGTGATGTCATCTACCGCATACAAACAATTGGAAAACCACGAAAAAGAAGGTTGGTTCAATTGGAGAGGCTAGTAGCGGTTAGGTCGAGAGATTTGTCTGATCGGGACGATCAGACTTAGGTGGAGGGCAGTATGACGAATATTAGTGACACTAAGTGATACCCACATCACTAGTTTGATGCTAAGTAAATAAAGCCACAACAACAATAAAGCAAGCAGTCCCTTGTATCTACATAAACGAATCAATCATTACGTCTACACATATGTACGTACACGCAGCGGAGAAGCAACGCACAACCACATGCATATATCTGAGATACTCCCGAAAGTATGCAATGAGAGAAGCTATAAAATCGTGCATCTGTAGTTACAGCTGAGTAATTTTATAGCTGATAACTAACTAGTAAGTTCTGGAAATAGAAGCGCCTGGAAATATGTCAACGAGGAAACCGCACAATATAAAAGCAGCGACAGTGGAGGCACGACAATCAGTTTGATTTAAGACGCTATCTGGCGAGCAATAGAAGTGTTATTTTGAAAGTAGTCTAATAAAGACCATTTTGCATTATCGAATATTGGAGTTATTTATTCAACAGTTTAGTGATTCGAACGCTAGTAGAAAGTTGCAAATAAGCGGAATTGCATTAAATTCGTTACAATATCAAATATGAATAAAAAGAGTTTCGAAATAGGAATCATAAATGATTATTCAAGAATAATCATATTTACGTACATTTTTATCCCGACGATACATAAATTTTCGAACAGAATATGCTTTTAAATTTGAACGTTTTTAATCATCAAGGGGTATGAAATTTAAATATTTTTTTATCAAAATTTTCAAAAGATGTTGGCTGGGGAGTAGATATTTGAATACGAACATACATATTCCTCTATTAGGTGTGACAAATTCTATGAGTAAATTCATATCTACAAAAAAAAAATCTGATTGGATTGCGACGCTACTCATAGAATGTTCAATAAAAGCATACGAGATTACTTTATACATACATACTTACATACCAACAAGCTTACACGAGCTCATAGTATTTAATGATGTTTTAGGCTGATACATATGTATATGTATGTAAAGGGTGCATCATTTTGATATAATTCACCTTTTCAATGTTTATTACCTTTATTTCTATAAGCAATTGCAATATTTACCTAATTTCGTCCATTCAGTTCTTTTATATGTTTTTTCGATAATGACAAAATAAGCTGCTATTAAATACGTTGGCGAAACTATGTAAATCAATTCACGAAAGTCTTGGAAAAAACCAGAAAAATAAAAAAAAAATTTTTTTTTTGAGAAATTTTGAAATTCGAGAAAATTTTTCGAAAATTTCGAATTTTTTATTTACAGTTTTCAGAACTTTTTTGAGTATGCAGTTTTGTAGACCAATCAACTTTAGACTCAAAAAATACATTCGAGAAAATTTTTGGAAAATTTCGAATTTTTTTTTTACAGTTTTCAGAACTTTTTGAGTATGCAGTTTTGTAGACCAATCAATTTTAGTCTCAAAAAATATATGTTATAAGACTCCTCCTTTGCAAAAACAATTGTCAAAAATCAATGCGAATTTTGAGAGACTTCTAACTTGTACTTTGCTGAATTGAAATTGATTGAGCTACAAAACTGCATAGCGAAAAAAATTCTGGAAATTTGAATAATATAACTCGGAATTTTCGTAAACGTATTTCGATTTCGAATTTTTTTGAAAACAGTTTTGAAAGTCGTTTGCATAGTTACAGTTACAAAATTCAAAGAAGCTTTTTCTTAAATTATCAGAAATAAAAAATAAATAATTTATTGCACTAAATTAGATAAAAATTGCTGCAAACTTATGTTTAATGATATAAAGGAAATAGACATTGAAAAATAGTTCTAAACACTATTTTCAAAAATTATTTTGACATTGGTTTTCATAGTTTCAGTTGTAAAAAATATAGACGTTTTTTCGTGAAATACCGAAAATAAAAATAAGAATTTTACTTACGAAATTCAATAAAAATTGCCACAGTTTTTTTTTAGTTTTGTACATTACAAGTGGTTTCACCTCAAAATCGTACTATTTCAGATCAAATTAAATGCTTCCCAGATTACACTGAAGGCGTTATTGGAAGGTTTGAAATGATTTGTTCATTTTTATAAGCTTTTATTCACTTTCACTTGGCTGTTGTCTGTAATCAAATTTTTCAAGTTAAATTTGATTAACTTTCAGGTGTCCCATTGAGATGAAATTTTGCACACATGTATAACTACGATGACAATGCAATATGACTTTGCGAGAATTCGATAAATTAATCGATAACAGAGTTATCGGTAAAGATTTGTATTCACAAGGGAATAAAAGCCTAAGTCCTCAAGAACGCAGATAACTTCGCTTTGTTTGTGTATGAAAAAAACGTATAAGTTAGGCTGTTATAGCTAAATGTTACATACTTTTCTGGGAACTTGATTTTGTTTTACAGATTTTTGGCGATGGAACAGAGCAGAGGTCTGCAATAAGTAGTTGTAAACTGAACGCGACATAGGCAAAGTCACAATAAAATACGATTTTAGGTTAGTTAACACTCGAATAGAAGAACTTGACTGTTCAAAGTTGACTTCGAAGAAACCTTGTAATGTTGATGCATTAAAAGAAATGAATAGGATGAGAAACGTTACAAATAACTAAGTAAAGATTAAATAACTAATTTAAACAATATTTTACCCTACTAAAAATTAAAAAAAAATTTCATATTTAAATTAAATTTATGAAAAAGGCTTTTCTAAGAACAAGCTTATTGTTCTAATAAGAGCGTGTTACATTGTGATAGCAAGAAAAGGAGGTCCTAAATATTCTTAATTATACCATCAAAATTTAACACGCCTTTTAATAGAACAATTAGGACTGTGATATAAACTGTAAGATTTAATAATTTAGGTGCAAAGTTTTAATGTTAAAAATATATAATTACTAGCAGACCCGGCAGACGTTGTTCTGCCCTAAATTTGGCCTAACTGCATACATTTTAATAAGCTTTTCTAACTCTGCCCTGACCCTCTACACTTTTTTCTAATCTTTTTATTCACTGCTCCCTCCGTCATTGTCGCTCCATCTCCATCTTCGTCTCATTGTATCTCTTTCTCAGTTTCCTTCTCTCTTTTCTCTTCTCTCAAGTTTTTCTCCTTCTTCTTCATCTCTAATTGCCAGTCCCAGAGGGTGGTATGTATTTTGTTCCAGTCCCATTCCGAGTCTCAGTCCCAGTCCCACTCCGAGTCTTAGTCCCAGTCCTAGTCCTAATCCCAGTCCCAGTCGGTCTCGGGTACACTTCCCGGAAAAAAGCATCGTAAATACTAGTATAGGCAAATTTATATACGAAATTTCAGGCAAATCGAATAGGACGTATGTATGTAAATACGTATGTGGGTATTATTAATTCTTGTCTTTATTTCGGCTTCGCATGCATATTTATCAGTTTTGTCAGATTGATGCGACTAAATCGAATATCACAATGAACTTTAGAGCTCTCAGCAACAGCTTTCATTTGATATCCATAATACACACATTCTAGGGGTATCCGGATCCATGTTTTGGCCTATATTTCGAGACCCTAGTCACTCAGCGGTGTAAAACTTACTCTGTATTATAGCACACATCAACAGCTTCAATGTGATACCCATAATATAAAAACGCATTCTAGGTGTATCCGGGTCCACGTTTTGGGCTATATCTCGAGACCCTAGTCTCCCAGTTATATGAAAATTATCCTTTACTATAGCACTCGTCAACAGCTTTCATTTGGTATCCATATTGTATAAACACATTCTAGGGGTACCCGGGTCCACGTTTTGGCCTATATATCGAGACCCTAGTCACCCAGGGGTATGAAAATTATCCTGTACTATAGCACTCATCAACAGCTTTCATTTGATATCCATATTGTATAAACACATTCTAGGGGTACCCGCCACGTTTTGATCTCAAGACCCTAGGCACGTAGAGGAAAAAAGGTAGACGTTGGCCGATTCTCGGACCTACCCAATATGCTCACAAAATTTCATAAGAATCGGTTCAGCCGTTTCGGAGGAGTTAAGCTTCTAACACCGTGATAGAAGAATTTTATATATTAGATGTAAAATATGAAATTCCTTTGTCGCAGACGAAAAAGCCTTATTATAGTTAAATGTTACAATGAACTTATAAAGTGTTATATTTCTTTACAGTCAATTTATTTTTTACTTTTTAGTTAATTTTATTAACCAATAAATAAAGCTTATTTTTAAAAAGTTTTTTTTTTCTTTAATTTTTTATCTGATGCTTATTTTCAATAACAAATATATCTACAAATTTATAAAATTTTTTTCTAATTTTCTAATTTTGAAGCTCGTTACCTCCTAAAAACCACCCCATACACGCTCGTTGGTATCACTATGTGATACTTCTACTCATAAATAATGTTGGGCTGCACTTTTCCTTCTAAACATTTTGATTTATTCTCCAAAGCAAATGCAATTTGGTAATGCTTTTTAGTTATGGACAAACATATAGCAGAATAGAGAGAAAGAGTAAGTGACACCATGTACGTATGTAGATTCAAACATAGTTCAGGCATACAAACTGATATTTATTATCTACATATTGATGATAGTATTTAAGAAACTAATTTATTGAAATTTGGTTGGCTGCTGGGTGAATGTCCACATTTTGTTTGAAAGCAACAAATGTGTTATGTACGTCGTTGGATTGATGTGATTGGGATAAGTGGATGCTTGGCAATACATATTTACATATATAGTCATGTTATGTAGTGATTTACATTGTATTAGGGTGCCTCCTTGTGCTGCATTCCTTCGTTCAGCGCACCAAAATAATGGAACAAAAAGAGAAAAGGTCGATATAACAAAGAATCTTACGATCATTTTATAAGTAATTTTGCGGCGGGCTAAATAATTGAAATTCAAACTGTGGTTCTGAGGTAAGTGACTGTATATAACGTATGATAAAAACTATCGCTAGGTGTCGGGCGGATCTAAGCATGTCTTTCGGGAAGCTCGTACGGATCGGATGGTATTATGCGACAAATTTTTGAGGCCACTGATTTACAAATTTAATACCTACATATAAGCAAAGGCGTATCAAGCCTTTCGCAAAGGGGGGGCGGGGGGTTTGTAATCCCAGATTCATATATAGCGTATTTATAAGAATAAAGAGTAATGACGTCTTGGTAAAAGCGAAGCCTGTTTAATAGACCCAGCTGTGGGCTCTAGCAGTCCGTTAACATTTTTATTTATTTAGCAAGAGCTTCCTAAAATATCTACCATGTCTAGGATTTGGTAATTCAAAATTTTGTTGAATTAGATAGATTAATTTAATAGTTAGTACAAGGTGTAATTACTTTAGAAATGTGATCCCCCAAGTGAATTTCAGATTCAACAAAATTGTATTTTTCCACATACTTTGTTTAGTTACAGAGAAGTACTTTAAATTGTATTACTCATTCTCTCAGCATTAGAAACCCTGCTAAGTAAGTATAATTCTTCGAGAATAGATCTTTTAACTCTGTATCATTTTCCACTACCAATTTTCTGTGAGCACTCAGCATACATAAACCTATGAAAAACAAGTAAGGAAGGCTAAGTTCGGGTGTAACCGAACATTACATACTCAGCTGAGGGCTTTGGAGACAAAATAAGGGAAAATGACCATTTAGCAAAATGAACCTAGGGTAACCCTGGAATGTGTTTGTATGGCATTGGTTTCAAATGAAAGGTATTAAGGAGTATTTTAAAAGGGAGTGGGCCTTATTTCTATAGGTGGGCGCCTTTTCGAGATATACTCTAGAATTTGTTTGAACGATATGAGTATCAAATGAAAGGTGGTAATGAGTATTTTAAAAGGGAGTGATCCTTAGTTGTATATGTGAAGGCGTTTCCAGATATCGACCAAAATCTGGGCCAGGGTGACCCAGAACATCATCTGTCGGGTACCGATAATTTATTTATATATGTAATACCACGAACAGTATTCCTGCCATGATTCCAAGGGCTTTTGATTTCGCCCTGCAGAACTTTTTCATTTTCTTCTACTTAATATGGTAGGTGTCACACCCATTTTACAAAGTTTTTTCTAAAGTTATATTTTGCGTCAATAAACCAATCCAATTACTATGTTTCATCTCTCTTTCATATTCGGTATAGAATTATGGAATTTTTGTTTTCGTAATTTTCGATATCGGAAAGGTGGGCGTGGTCATAGTCGGATTTCGGCCATATTTTATACCAAGATAAAGTGAGTTCAGATAAGTACGTGAACTAAGTTTAGTTAAGATATATCGTTTTACCGGCCGAGCGGAAGAACAGACGGCCGACTGTGTATAAAAACTGGGCGTGGCTTCAACCGATTTCGCCCATTTTCACAGGAAACAGTTATAGTCATAGAATCTATGCACGTACCAAATTTCACAAGGATTGGTAAATTTTTGTTCGACTTATGGCCTTAAAAGTATTCTAGATGAATTAAATGAAAAAGGGCGGAACCACGCCCATTTTGAAATTTTTTTTTTTTTTTCTATTTTGTTGCACCATATCATTAATGGAGTTGAATGTTGACATAATTTACTTATATACTGTAACGATTTTAAATTTTTTGTTAAAATTTGGCATTAAACAATTTTTTTTTTAAAGTGGGCGTGTTCGTCATCCGATTTTGCTAATTTTTATTTAGCATACATATAGTAATAGGGGTAACGTGCCTGCCAAACTTCATCATGATATCTTCAACGACTGCGAAATTACAGCTTGCAAAACTTTTAAATTACCTTCTTTTAAAAGTGGGCGGCGCCACGCCCATTGTCCAAAGGTGTACTAATTTTCTGTTTTGCATCATAATGTCAACGCACCTACCTAGTTTTATCGCTTTATCCGTCTTTGGTAATGAATTATCGCACTTTTTCGGTTTTTCGAAATTTTCTATATCGAAAAAGTGGGCGTGGTTGTAGTCCGATTTGGTTCATTTTAAATCACGATCTGAGATGAGCGCCCAGGAATCTACATACCAAATTTCATCAAGATACCTCAAAATTAACTCAAGTTATCGTGTTTACAGACGAACGGACAGACGGACGGACATGGCTAAATGAATTTTTTTTTCACCCAGATCATTTTGATATATAGAAGTCTATATCTATCTCGATTAGTTTATGCCGTTACGGATTACCGTTATGCGAACAAAGTTAATATACTCTGTGAGCTCTGCTCAGCTGAGTATAAAAATATATTTACCATTAAAACGAGATTCTGCCATTGTTGTTGTCAACCACGTCTTTATTCTCCTTGGAGTTCTGAAGGAGCGTTCCACAGTTGCGGTTACAAGCAGAATTTCAAGTGCTTCTCTTATCTTTGGATGGAATGCTCTTCAAGGTTCTCGAAGGCACATAGAAGATCTGTTGGTCCTTGATTTTGGCAAGCCTTGTACCACAATTCCAATTCATTACCAATAAAATATAAATTATAAAAAACCATGGCATCGGCAAGTTTGCTTTCAATGTCTTTAAGACTCATCTTTTTGACAATATTTGGATGCAATGTAGTCAAACTAAAAGCAGAATTATTTTGCTGCGAAAACCTTTCACTTATTGAACAAATTAGGGAGTCTAAATAAAGGTGAGGAACTAAAAACCTTTTATGTTGTTGATGTTTAACTTTCAGTTTTTTGTTCTTAGTTCGCGAAGTGGCAACCGGTCAAGCTAGAGAACTGAAATTTGTATTATATATAAGAGGTCAAAAGGGGTGTCATAGTTTTCACAAAATTTCCGCCAGGAAGCGCGCGGATCGAAGTATCGTACGAAAGGCAAGAGAGAGGGAATCTTGGTGCCATGTTTTAAAAGGACTCCACTACGTTAAAAATTTGAAACTACACAAAGTTTAAAAGACTACCAGAGAGACTATGCAACAAAGAGGGAAATCAAAAAGGAGATACAAAAATTGTAAAAACTGCTCTAGTTTAGTAATGACAGGTAATGGGCGAGTACGCGAGTTATACATGAACAATCGATGTGCTATAAATTTGGTTATCGATGACCATTAAAGAGAATTAATCGAAATTTTAACAAAAAGTTATAGGAAAAACACGGTTTTTTAACGAAAAGCTTTTGACTTCTTATAAAAAAATAATCGATTTATTATCAAAAAGTTATCGATATGTCATCGAAAAGCCATCAATCTGTTAACGAAAATGTATCGATTTATTGTCAAATGCTATCGTAAAGTTATCAATGAGTTACCGGTTTTCAATCGAAAAGTTATCGAAAAGTTATCAAAGAGTAAACGATTTTTAATCGAAAATTTATCGTAGTGCTACGTATCAGCTATCGAAAAGCTATCGAGAGGTGCTACCAATTAGTTAACGGCATAATATCGATTTGTTATAGCCGACTCATTGCTTTGTTATAAAACAGATACCGATAAAACTACAATATAAATTCGATGACTGTAACCTGTCGATAACAATTCGATAAGAAACCGGTAAGAAGTTGATGACTTTGCGGAACCAATCTGATAACTCGACTATAATAATTCGTTATCGAAGATAAGCTGGTAATAAAACAATAGCTTGTCGGTATCGGTCCTTACCGATAACAAGCCGCCAACTCCCGTGTCGAAAAGCACAAAATTATTTGTTTCTGGAAAATCACCTCTTGCTGTTTAGTTTCAACCCCTGGGCGTTCCCTACTTAATTGTAAAACATTAGTTTTATAGACGTATATACATCTGTATGTATCATCTAACTATCTAACACGCCTTCTTTTTTGTCTTATTTGTTCGGTATGCTTGTATGTAGCATATGCGAATTCATTAACTGGCAGTGTTGTACCGTTCAAATTTCTTCCCATTGAAATGTATTTCTTACTGTTATGTTTAAAGTGAAATGCCAAGCGCGCTAACTAACCAACTAACTAACCGCTTAACGTTTACCTGTTGCGCTTGTTTGATCACCTCTGCGCATGCGCATTTGGTTATTTTCTCCCTTATTCGTTTTTCTTGTCTAATGAAAATTGATTTGCTACAATTTTAGTTTGTTTATTAACTTGACAGCAATGTCTTGGCTACTCAGCAGCGGCAAAAGTAACTACAACAACACGTTTTATACAAAAAATGTGCCAAAAAGTAGTTTTCTTCGTCAATTGACGAAACTAACACTTTTCGCTGCAATGCGCAACGGTTTTCTTGCGCTTTGTGCTGCACCAAACCAACCATGTCGCGTGCCACATTGGCGGCAAATGTCAAAGAGATAAGCTTAATATTGAACTTTTTTTAATACTATCTTCTGCAACAACAACAACATTAAAAGCGTGCTGTTGATATGTTACGTGTTGCGTTTACGGCAACAACTAACTTAAACGAATCTCTATATCAACCGTTAATGCCATCACAAAAGATGATATGAGTTTATTACATGGGTTTTTTGTTATTGCCATTTATTAGCATTTACGCTATAATTGTCATGTTTGCTGATAATTAAATTAAATTAAAAAATTTAATTAATTTACGAGCGCCGATCGCGAAACTTTCAAAGCACTAAATCTTTGAATTTTCTATGCCTGTAAATATTTAAATTTATTTTATTCAATACCTATAAATATATACAAATGGAAGTGCTTATTATTGCTACTGTTTTACTGCCGCATATTAAAAATGGCTTTATAAACTTGTTGAAACTCATGATTCATGGCTAACCAGGTGTACATACGCTGCACGGTGTAGCGCGTTGGATCTAAAAGTACTGCAAACGTAATCACATCAAGTATAATCATGTTGTTGTTGTAGTAGCGAAAAGCAAACCCCCGAAGGCCTTGGGGAGTGTTATAGGTTGATGGTCCTTTGTCGGATGCAGATCAGTGAGCTGCAATTATTAATCTTTTAAGGTTATTAGTGGACTAACCAAAAAATGAGTATTAATGCGTACACAAACAAAGAATATCAAGCACTTATATCCACTAAAACACATTTACATAGCCATGTTTCGTAAAATGAGTAACCGCTCATAAGCCACGAAGCAGTTCAGTGCTCTATTGACTTATTGAGCAAGAAAGTCAACTGTGTTATTCGAAAACACCAATTGGAATAAGTAAGACTAACAGTGCAATAAAATGAATAAAGTCATATCAGTTTCTGACGCTAGTAACACAACGATGTGCACGAAACTAAACTGAATACAGCGCTAAAGAAAACCCGATAATAAACGAAGTATACAGTGTATTACACACGAAACCAACGTGCTACTGAGTTAAAGCGACTATGATTTCAGTTTATACTCAACAATGTCATATATGTATGGGACATACATATGTGTTACGGGGCACTCGTATGTATTTTCTATTTTATGTGCTAACACTCATAGTATATTTTGTACTTGACTAATTAAACATTTAGACACAATTTTTTGGCTCATGACTAAGTGCACTAATTTTATTACTTCTCAAAGCAGATCTCTGATGCAGATATAGTATGACCTCTTACGACTTGCGGCATATTTGCCGCGTCTATATTCTAAGCCCACTAACCCGCTGGAGGTTCAAGTATAATTATAAAAGTCTGAAATTTGATGTATAATCATCATCTTGATAAATGAGCACTTTACTGTTACGTAGCAAGTAACACTAATCAACCCAACTTCGCGACCTCTGACGCCTATTCGGTGCACCAAATTCACTCAAGCTTCTTCCACCTGCCTCCATAACGCAATTTTGCCACTCTTGTTTAACCTATCAAACATACCTTTCCATATGGTTCTCCCCTTTCTATGCCGAACTGCTTCACCCATTCGCATAACATGATCAAACCAAATAGCCTTTGTGCCGTTACTTCCTTCACTGTGTTATTGATTAAAATAGTAATTCGATATTTTCGAAAAAAATCTATTTTTTTCATATCTTTTCTATAAGAAATTGATAACAAATAGATAACTTTTCGATGACTTTTCAATAAAAAGCCAGTCCTTTTCCGATAACTTTTCGATAAGAAAGCGATAAACTTTCGATAACAAATCGACTACACGTATAAACTCTGATTATAATACGGCGTTAACAAACAAATAAAATAAATAACAACAAGGCGCGATAACCTTCGAAGAGAGTTAAGGTCGAGGTGCTCTTCTAGTTTTGCGTCTCGCTAATTAAAATTTTTTTTTTAATTGGCGGAGCGGGACCTACATCTTTTACGTGGACTCCGTACGGCGTCTGCAAGGCAGATGTGTTTTCGCTGAGAAGCTTTTCATGGCAGAAACATACTCGGAGTGTTTGCAATGTACCCTGTCGTATCCTTCGTTGTAACGATTTGTTTTATATTGGTGTTGCTAAAACGGTTTATGCAATGAATGATAACCTTAGGAGGACACTTTCTCAATCTAATGCTTATTCCTATTCATTGGCGTTTGATTTTAGTTGTAGTAAATTTACATTTAAGAACCTGATAATCAGATACTTGTCACAAAGTTAACCATACTTTTTATATAAGCTATGTAAACTTGAAGTTTTATATATTAACAGTCTACAAACACCTTCTTTGTTGATTAAATAAATAAACATAAAATACTAGCAGACCCGGCAGACGTTGTTCTGCCCTAAACTTGGCCTATCTGCACACATTTTAATAAGCTTTTTTCTGCCCTACCCCTCTACACTTTTTTCTAATCTTTTTATTCACTCCTCCCTCCGTCTTTTTCGCTTCATCCCCATCTTCGTCTCATCCTATCTCTTTCTCAGTCTCCTCTCTTTTCTCTTCTCTCAAGTTTTTCTCCTTCTTCTTCATCTCTTATTGCCAGTTCCAGTTCCATTCCGAGTCTCAGTCCCAGTCCGACTCAGAGTCTGAGTCTCAGTCCCAGTCCTAGTCCTAATTCCAGTCCCAGTCCGTCTCTGGTATACTTCCCGGAAAAAAGCATCGTACATACTAATGTAGGCAAATTTATATACGAAATTTCAGGTAAATCGAATTGAACGTATGTAAATAGGTATGTGGTTTGGTTTCCCCCCCTAGCTGCAGAACTTAACCGCACTGGAACAATATACTATAAAAGCGTGCAATTACTGGCATATGCTGATGACATTGATATCATCGGCCTAAACACCCGCGCTGTTAGTTCTGCTTACTCCAAACTGGAAAAAGAAGCAGTAAAGATGGGTTTGATGGTGAATGAGGACAAAACGAAGTACCTGCTGTCATCGAGCAAAGAGTCAGTGCATATGCGCCTTGGCAACCACGCTACTGTTGGCAGCCATAATTTTGAAATAATAAAAGACTTCGTTTATTTGGGAACCAGCATCAACACTAGCAACAACATCAGCACTGAAATCCAGCGAAGAATCAATCTTGCCAATAAATGCTACTTCGGACTAAGTAGGCAATTGAAAAATAAAGTCCTCTCTCGGCGAACGAAAATCATACTCTACAAGTCACTTATCGTACCCGTCCTGCTATATGGGAAAGAAGCATGGACCATGACAACAGCAGATGAAGCGGCTTTGGGAGTGTTCGAGAGAAAAGTTCTTCGAAAGATTTATGGACCTCTACCCGTTGCCGATGGCGAGTACCGAAGAAGATTTAATGATGAGTTGTACGAGCTATACGCAGACATCAACATAGTCCAGCGAATTAAAACGCAGCGGCTGCGCTGTCTAGGCCATGTTATGCGAATGAAAGATGATGCTCCGGCCAAGAAAGTGTTTCTATCGGAACCCTATGGAAGCAAAGGTAGAGGGCGGCCCCCACTCCGTTGGAAGGACCAGGTGGAAAACGATTTAAACTCCCTTGGTGTGACCAATTGGCGCCGGTTGGCGGAGCGAAGGAGCGACTGGCGGTCATAACCGTTTAGACGGTTAAGCACCAATTAAGTAAGTAAGTAAGTAAGTAAATAGGTATGTGGGTATTATTAATTCTTGTCTTCATTTTGGCTTCGCATGCATATTTATCAGTTTTTCCAGGTTGATGCGACTAAATCGAATATCACAATGAACTTTAGAGCTCTCATCAACAGTTTTCATTTGATATCCATAATACAAACACATTCTAGGGGTATCAGGGTCCATATTTTCGCCTATATCTCGAGGTCCTAGCCACTCAGCGGTGTAAAACTTACTCTGTATTATAGCACACATCAATAGCTTCAATTTGATACCCATAATATAAAAACATATTCTAGGTGTATCCAGGTCCACGTTTTGGCCTACATCTCGAGACCCTAGTTACTCAGCGGTATAAAACTTACTCTGTACTAAAGCACTCATCAACAGCTTCAATTTGATACCCACAATGTAAAAACATTGTCTAGGCATTCACGGGCCCACATTTGGCCTATATCTGCAGACCCTAGTCATCCAGGGGCATGAAAATTATCCTCTACTAAATCACTCATCAACAGCTTTTCTTTGTTATCCATATTGTACAAACACATTCTAGGGGTACCCGTGTCCACGTTTTGGGCTATATATCGAGACCCTAGCCTCCCAGTTGTATGAAAATTATCCTGTACTATAGCACTCATCAAGAGCTTTAATTTTATATCCATATTGTATAAACACGTTCTAGGGGTACATGGATTCACGATTTGATCTCAAGACCCTAGGCACGTAGCGAAAAAAGGTAGACGTTGGCCGATTCTCAGACCTACCCAATATGCTCACAAAATTTCATGAGAATCGGTTCAGCTGTTTCGGAGGAGTTAAGCCTCTAACACCGTGACAGAAGAATTTTATATATTAGATAAATATAAAATATAAATCACTGTCAAGTGGTAACCTCGCTTGTAAAAACAAACCCAGAGGAAATTGTTGGAAAAACTGCAAGCTCGTCAATAGGAGTTGTTATCGATAATAAACCAACTGTTAACACGCCATATGGTTTTAGTTTTGCTTTCTCATTTTCCTTTGCTCTACTCTGTTTTCACAACAAACAAATCTAAAACCTTTATAGAACAAATCGCTAACTTTGCCGTAAAACACCGATAGCATATCGTTCAAAAACTCCAAAAACAGGAGGGTAACTTCATACTCAAAAATGAATTTATGCAAAACCGGCCGCAAGGATTCCAAAATTATACCAAAATGATCCCGAAAAATACACTAAAATAGTCGCAAATTGAGCTCGAAATGGTTTCGGATTGATCCCTAGATGATTCTTTAACAGCGGTCTGCACCCTAAAGCACAATTGTGCTCTCATTGCGTTCAGCTATGGTTTCGTAACATACGATCACGGATCGTAGACTATATTCACTCAAGCGATAAATATTAGGCTATCGAACTATTAAAAAAAAATTATAATATTTTATGGATCTAGTTGCTATGCATTGTCCCTAGTTTCTACATTCCATTAATCCGAGGCACTATTTCGCAGCTATTGTGGTTTAAAAACTGCATTCAATCACGGATCGTATGTTACGCTTCGGCCCCAGGTTTGGAACCCTATGTTCTATAATGATCTCAAAATAGTATCGAAATAGTCATATCTATAAGTAATTCCAAAATATTCATTTACATGTTCCCAAAATTAACCCCAAATAGTAATTAAAACAATCGCGAAAAATCCAAAATAATCCCGTAATGATTTTAAAATGCTCCCGGAATGATCCCAACAGTACTACAAGACAGACCTGAAATGATTCCAAAATTATTCCCCAACAGGTTGGAAATGATCTCAAAATGGTCCCAGCATGACCCAAAAAATATAGGATCGAGACGTTGTATGACTTTCTGGATTAAATTTAGAGGCATAACAATTATTTGCAGAGCCTAATAATAACATAATTTTGCGTTTATATTGGCCCGTAATCATAGCCGAAATAAAATCGAGTTTTATTGGTTTAAACATGGTTCTAAATTAAATATCATTTTAAGTCTGTTATAGTCCACTTAAACACTATTTTATCTCTAAAAAATTATTTTAAATTTAAAATGACATGATCCCCATTTTATTTTTTTAAAATAGGTTTTAAGTTAGTGATCTGTTGTCAAAAGTTGCGAGAAATTAAACAATTTGCTATTTAATCGCGATGAACTTAAATGGAAGTGAAAAAAGGTTTCCCCGACAAGCAAATAAACGTCAGGAGCTAATTTATTATATCTAGAATGTGACGAAAATTACACAATCTTGAAATGTGCGATGGTTACTTGGCTCCACATATGCGAAATCTTTAATTAAGACTATTCCGCATTCAAAAATATTTGTGAGTTTTGAAATTTTAGTATATTTTGAGGAAAAAGTAGCATCCTATACTGATTTTGGCATTAAATTTAGAAATAAATATTCAATGGAAGGAATTATTTACCACAGGCGTCGATTTTTAATACAAGTCAAAAAATTGCGGGAGAGGTGTTAAATGACGCGTTTTAATTTCGGAACCAATAATCCGAAGGCGGCAAAGAATTACTTGTACTCTGTCAAGATATTTTTGCAAAAAAAAAGTTTAAGACTTTCATGTGGTTGATGTAATTTTGGTGATATTGTTGTACACAGAAAAGAATTAACTAAAAAGGTGTTTTGCGCTGATACACTCAGAGAAAAAATCGTTCTAAAACGAACGAAACAAGTTCAAAATTAAGAACATTCGTTGACAAAAGTCTGTTAAGTACGTTTTTTCTTAACTTGTGACCGATGGGCTTGTTTTAAGAACAGTTTTTCCAAGCACACCGTTCGTATTTTATGACCACTTTGGTATTGAGGTGTGAACCTTCTGTGCTCATTTCAAGCACTACTTGGGCTTGATTTAGGATTTTTCGTTCTCACGCTTCGAGAACGATTTGGGGCCGATTTAACATTTTTCGGTCTCAATTTAAGAACGGTTCGTACTTGATCTTTGGTGGGAGGGAAAGTATTTTTTTAAATATATTTATTTAATTTTTATTTTTGTCATAAATAAAGAATATTTACAACAAAAAAATTGTTATTAAAATTCAAAAGTTTAAGAAAAAATGCCTAATAAGCATTTTTTCATACATTTCTCTTTTTGAGAAATTATTCTTATTTAAAGATGTAATCTGCATATATACTCAAAACATTTCATAACAAGTTTGAGAATTACCTGTGGATATGTGAATGGAACTGAACGAAAAATAAGAGTTAAAAAAATAGAACAAAAAAAATTGTATTAAAAAATTCAGAGTTTGGTGGTGATCGAACTCGCGCAACACGATCGCAAGCGCAACATCATAGCCGCTGGGCCACTACAACTGCTTTATAGCTGCTGCCAAATGGTGTATTTAACATTATAGTGCACACGAATTGTACCGTTTTTTTTTTCTTGGGCTAAATTTAAGAACATCGTTCTCATTAATAGAACATTTGTTCATATTTTAAGACCGGCCGTTCGTTTTTCAAGAAAATGGTGTCAGTTCAAGAACAAGGTTGTTGTTTTAAGAACAGGCGTTCGTTTTTCAAGAACAAAAAAGTAAGAACATGAAAAGCTTGAGTTGAGTCCGGTGGTGCTGGATTTTAGAACGGCGTTTTTCTCTGAGTGTACAATTTTCACCAGTTTCGCAGCCGTTTGAGGGTAATTATTCGGTTTTTTGTGAATATCTGTTAATAAAAGAAAACAATTTCTTATTTCCGATTTCTAATTATTGAATTACATTACAGAATTCTTGAATTGAATTCTGCTAACATTTCCTTTTGTGTCCTCTATTCCCCTTTACATTTGCCAATTCCTCTTAAAAGAAAGCGTGAAATAAAACACGGACTACAAAAAAAAATTTAAGAACTGCTTAGTACGGGCGCTGCTGAACTACTTTCCCACTTTATCACCCTCTTAGTCTATGTCATGATCGACTTGAGTTCAATGTAAAGGGAACTTACACTTTGCAGGTCCATGTACAATGGCTCAACATTCTAGGTCACTTCTTTCCTATGGGAAACTATACTAAACTCCCTTTATTTATGCTGACTTTGCGAAGACAAACCTAAATTTGATTTAACCTGATTATCATTGAATGTACTGCATACTTATTAGTATCGAGGTTAGAGATATCCCAATTCGGTTTCGGGTATATTAAATTAAACGGCTTTAACGGTTAGGGCCACATAAAATTTAAGATTTTCATCATTTTGGCCGTCACACCTGTCTTAATGAAAACAACTTTCCTTTCCAACATTCTTATAAACTATATAAACTAGAGATGCCACGAATAGTGAATTGGTCGAATACCGAATACCGAATATTCGGAAACGCTGTCGGCCGAAGCGCCGAATATTCGGCACGAAATACATGCTTGTCGAGGCGAGTTAGTTATGATGAATCTTAGTTGTGATGAATCTAGTAATACCGATGACGATTCTTCTCCAGTTCATAAGAAAAGAAACTTGAATGAAAATGATAGGACTACTGAAATACACGAAAGTTTCTGGAACTGCTTTGAGAAGTCGCTACAGATAATATGCGAAATGCTAATGATGACGAGGACGAGGGGAAGAATGCTGTCGCAAACGAGTTGGATTTTTATTCGCCTAGATCGGAAGGCCGATCCTTACAAGTGGTGGTTAGTATACGAAAAACAATACCCAAACCTTTCGAAATTTGCTAAATTTAAATAATTTTTTAAGAACGAAATTAAGTAAATTTTCTTTAAAAATATGTCCATGTTCAATTAAAAGATTGTGCAATCAATTTTAAATTGACGGCTGATAAAAAATAGCGAATTTTTACAAAAAGTTTGCTAGTAACTTTTAAATAGAATTGAATGATAATTATCCGCCACCGGATTATGATCAAAACGTGTTTTCAGGTACTCCTTTCACAATTTTTGTGCTTTTGTAAGAGTTTTTGTCCAGTAAAAAGTTACAATTTTTTATACGTGGAGTTAAGTAACCACGGTTGTAAGGAACAGGGTGCACTTTTAAAATTTCTAAAAAGTTTCTTCATAAAATAAAAAAAAAAAAATAAATGTAAAGCGCGATAACCTCCGAAGAGATCTAAGGCCGAGCTTCTCTTCCAATTTGCGTCGTGCTCTTCCTGATTTTACCTAAAAATTGGCCGGACGGGACCTACATGTTTTATGCCGACTCCGAACGGCATCTGCAAGGCAGATGAGTTTTCACTGAGAGCTTTTCATGGCAGAAATACACTCGGAGCGCTTGCCAGTCACTGCCGAGGGGCGACCCCGCTTATAAAAATTTTCTTCTAATTGAAAAATCTTATTTCTAAAATTTTGATGTTGCTTTGCCCGGGAGTTGAACCCAGGGCATACGGTGTGATAGGCGGAGCACGCTACCATCACACCACGGTGGCCGCCAAGTTTCTTCATAGCGCCAATCAATACCTGTTTTTCATGCGTATACCCTGTCCATGCTTTTTTTAGCTGAAAACTGTGTTTAATATGTCTATGACAGACCAGAATTTTAAATCGTATTTTTAATTTAGGCAAGATTTTAACTAAAGAGTATTTTAGTCAGCGACTATGATTACTGGCCATTATGTTAATTCTAACGGGGCAAACGAGATATTTGACATTCACGGAAGCTATTTCGGTCGCAAAATAAAAGTTCTAAAAAACCTTTGAAAATAAATCACATTAAACGATATCAGTGATAGTTAGAAATCATTTGTTATTAAAAATATATCTCTGTAGGAAAACGGGAAAAAAGAAATAAAAAACAAGTAAGGAAGGTTAAGTTCGGGTGTAACCGAACATTACATACTCAGTTGAGAGCTATGGTGACAACATAAGGGAAAATAACCATGTAGGAAAATGAACCGAGGGTAATCCTGGAATGTGTTTGTATGACATGTGTATCAAATGAAAGGCATTAACGAGTATTTTATGAGGGAGTGGGCCATAGTTCTATAGGTGGACGCCATTTAGGGATATCGCCATAAAGGTGGATCAGGGTTGACTCTAGAATTTGTTTGTACGATAATGGGTATCAAATGAAAGGTGTTAATGAGTATTTTAAAAGGGAGTGATCCTTAGTTCCATAGGTGGAGGCCGTTTCGAGATATCGCCATAAAGGTGGACCAGGGGTGACCCTAGAATTTGTTTGTACGATATGGGTATCAAATGAAAGGGGTTAATAAACATTTTAAAAGGGAGCGGGCCTTAGTTCTATAGGTGGACGCCTTTTCGATATATCGCCATATAGGTGGACCAGGGGTGACTCTAGAATGTGCTTGTAAGATATGGGTACCAAATTAAAGGTGTTAATGAGGCTTTTAAAAGGGAGTGGTGGTAGTTGTATATGTGAAGGCGTTTTCCAGATATCGACCAAAATGTGGACCAGGGTGACCCAGAATATCATCTGTTGGATACCGCTAATTTATTTATATACATAATACCACGAAAAGTATTCCTGCCAAAATTTCAAGGGTTTTTTATTTCGCCCTGCAAAACTTTTTCATTTCATTCCACTTAATATGGTAGGTCTCACACCCATTTTACAAAGTTTTTTTCTAAAGTTATATTTTGTGTCAATAAACCAATCCAAATACCATGCTTCATCCCTTTTTTCGTATTTGCAATAGAATTATGGCATTTTTTTCTTTTTTGGTAATTTTCGATATCGAAAAAGTGGGCGTGGTCATAGTCCGAGTTTAGTAAAGATATATCGATTTTTGCTCAAGTAATCGTGTTAACGGCCGAGCGGAAGGACAGACGGTCGACTGTGTATAAAAACTGGGCGTGGCTTCAACCGATTTCGCCCTTTTTCACAGAAATAAGTTACTGTCCCAGAATCTAAGCCCCTACCAAATTTCACAAGGATTGGTAAATTTTTGTTCGACTTATGGCATTAAAAGTATCCTAGACAAATAAAATTGAAAAGGGCGGAGCCACGCCCATTTTGAAATTTTCTTTCATTTTCGCATTTTGTTGCACCACAACATTACTGGAGTTGAATGTTGACATAATTTACTTATTTACTGTAAAGATATTAAATTTTTGTTAAAATTTGACTTAAAAAAATTTTTTTTTAAAAGTGGGCGTGGTCGTTCTCCGATTTTGCTAATTTTTATTTAAGCATACATATAGTAATAGGAGTAACGTTCCTGCCAAATTTCATCATGATACCTTCAACGACTGCCAAATTACAGCTTGCAAAATTCTAAATTACCTTCTTTTAAAAGTGGGCGGTGCCACGCCCATTGTCCAAAGTTTTACTAATTTTATATTCTGCGTCATCAGTTCAACTCACCTACCAAGTTTCATCGCTTTATCCATCTTTGGTAATGAATTATCGCACTTTATCGCTTTTTCGAAATTTTCGACATCGAAAAAGTGGGCGTGGTTATAGTCCGATATTGTTCATTTTAAATAGCGATCTGAGATGAGTGCTCAGGAACCTACATACCAAATTTCATCAAAATACCTCAAAATTTACTCAAGTTATCGTGTTAACGGACAGACGGACGGACGGACGGATGGACGGACATGGCTCAATCAAATTTTTTTTCGATCCTGATGATTTTGATATATGGAAGTCTATATCTATCCCGATTCCTTTATACCTGTACAACCAACCGTTATCCAATCAAAGTTAATATACTCTGTGAGCTCTGCTCAACTGAGTATAATTAACATATCTCACTGAGAATGGCCTTTTTTGTGCTTAGAAATCGGTGTTGTCCGTGATTAACTGAATAGATTTTTCTGGCTGTCCATTAACGCAAAGTCTGTAATGAATGCATTAATATTGACTTTGACTCTAGATGACAGCCTGTTGCGCAACGTTGCTGAATGCTTCTTCGACGCTTAAAATGATGGCCAGCATAAATTTTATGAGTTTGACAATCGTATGTAGAGCTGGCTTTGAAGTAGTGATCGTTTTGATGCAGGCATCGAGTTCAAAAAGAACACATATATCTAAGTATGTACGCTACTCCACTCGTGGCTCTACGTCATTTAATGCAAATGTCGGTTTTCCGCGACATTGCATATTTATCCCATTTTCACTTTGTAATGGCGTGCAACGTTGCATTCAAGCGTAGTTATGCGCCACCTAAAAATCGGGTATGCTTATATTACAGTAAGATCTTGTTATAAGCATCTGGTACGGTTGTTGCACAAACCAAATTACACATCGATCCCGTCACGATTGCACGGCAGGCATAGCACCATTGTCATAGATGCGCGCTTGCGAAGAGGTGAAACTATCGATTTGGACTAGTGTCTTGTGGCAGCCAAGACTCGCACACATTTCTCTTCGCTTTACAGTAGTGCACACAGTGATACGAAGCAGTTCCCTGAGTCCCCAAAACACAACATATGCGATTAAGAATTTCAAGATGCTTCTTACTTAGAAGGAAGAAACAAAAAGGCGTAAGTGCAAAGAGCTTAAGAGGGCTGATAGGAATAATTCCAAAATATTCTGTCAAGAAGCTCGACGAATGGTGTAAGGTTCTAATGGCCGCGGCAGATTGCTGTTCGTACAAAATGTGCAAAATTTGTGAAGGGAGTACGTCTCCTTGCTGGTAATTAGCGAGAGACGAAACTGATACTAAAATCGCCGGGTACCAACAGACTATTTACAGAAAAACAGCTTCCACATGGACAAATTTCTATTAAATATATGATTGGACGAGCGATGGATTGAAACCATATTAAAGGCGATCACGTAAATTGTTTAATATGGCGGATACGCCTACCATATTGCTGGAGTGACTGAAGCTCAGACTCAAAAAACAGATTGGACATTTTCAGTGCCGCTCCAGACGTGGCAAATCTACTATAGAGCAGATCTTCACGATGCGAGAAATACATCGTTATTTTGATTTCAAAGCTGCAAAAAGGAGTTGCCTGTTTACTGCTTTGTTTGAATTTTATTACCCTGCAAAAATTTTAGGCTTCGTTAAATGACGTGCAGCTCCGCAGGGATTGGGAAGAACATCTTGCAGCCGTTCGAACCTAACGGTGGCGAAGGCAGCTATAGCAGTATATCCAAACCGCGAAGGAACAATCAAGTAAAAGGAAAAAGTGGATTTTGCGGTGAATGAAGGAATAACGTAGAAATTTCTAATGGAAAAATCGGCGAATTCACGCCACGGCAGTCCCCATATTGTTGATGGATAAAAATTCCAGACTGTGGAAGTAATCGTGTATTGAAGAGCGAATCATTCTTGCCAACATGGATTAATTTGAAAAGTGAAGTCTCTCTCGACAAATTTCTTCAAGCCTCTCATCATACCTGTCCAGATGTAAGGGTGGGAATCAGGGATGGTGTTGGGAGAAAATGAAATGGCTCTTGGAGTATTCGAGAGAAAAGTGCTCAGGAAGATGCATGTTCCAGTTAGCAATGACAATGGTATGTACTCAAGGGGATAAATGCTGGGTTATATAAGCTTTAGACCGACATAAGCAAAGCGCAACGAAAATAGCCTATATGCTTAAGTCACGTTCTGGCTCAGAAATAATTCGTATCTGACCGAGCGTTTAGAAGCAAAGGAGAGGGAACTCCTCCATTGAATTGGGAAAGACAGGTGAAGAAAGATGGGCACATCTTTGATACTTCTAACTGGTTTCAAGAAATACCAGGCATGAGATTTTATGTAACGGCAAAATTTCATAAGTCATAAAGCGCCCATCAATGATAATGATGAGTCACAGGGTTGTTTTAAGTTTGTTATTTATTTGATTTTAACAATTCGAAATTGAATTTTTGAAAGAGACTCATTTTAATAGTTATATTCTTTTTTTGAGTTGAGAAACTCCGGGTCAAAAAGTTATGCTACACTCAGAGAAAAACGACGTTATAAAATCCAGCACCTCCGGACTCAATTCAAGATTTTCATGTCCTTACTTTTTTGTTTTTGAAAAACGACTGACCTGTTCTCAAAATAACAACCTCGTTCTTGAACTGACAACCATTTGCTTGAAAATATATTCTGATTGCATCATCAAATGAGAAGAATTTCTCAATAAGAGAAATACATGAAAAATGCATATTATGCGTTTTTTTTAATATTTGGTAACAGTAACAGTTTTTTTGTTATTAATATTTTCTATTAATGACAAAAAATTATTATTAGTAAAAAAAAAATAAATAAATGGATATTAATTGAAAAAAATTACCTTCCCACTCCCCGCAAAAGATCAACCACAAACCGTTCTTGAATTGAGACCGATAAATGTTAAATCGACCATAAATTGTTCTCGAAGCGTGAGAACCAAAAATCTTAAATCAGCCCAAATAGTGCTTGAAATGAGCACAGAAGGTTCACACATCAATACCAAACTGTTCATAAAATACGACCGGTGTGCTTGGAAAAGTTTTTTTAAAACAAGCCCATCGGTCACGAGTTAAGAAAAAACGTACTTAACAGACTTTTGTCAACGAATGTTCAAAATTTTGAGCTTGTTTCGTTCGTTTTAGAACGAGTTTTTCTCTGAGTGTAGGTGAAAGTTTATGTGTTACCGGGGATACCCATAGTATTTTCAAGGCGAATCATACATCCTTTTATTAATCCACCAATAAAAGTATAATCCGGCCCTAACTTTTTTAAGCCCGTAAGTAAAATATAAATCTGGCCTTTTATTTTTTAAGGACAGAATAAAAGTCCGACCCTATAACTATGAAATAGCTAATTCAAATGAAACGAACATTTTGCCACTAGATTTTTTTTAAATTTACAGATTTGAAAACTTGATGGTCATTTGAAGGTTTCTGTTAGTAAAACCAGAAATTTGTGATAGAAAAACTAAAAACCTTATAGTGCTGTACTTATACTTAACCATACTAAACTTGCATAAGTTCTTTGGCCATAAACCTTGATCCAATTGAGATATTGCCTTGAAATTTGATACTCCACTTTCTGTTGAAACAAGAAGGATTCTGTATGAAAAAAATGTTTCTAATGGATCAGCTGTTCCATAGTTATAGGGTCGGACTTTTATTGTGTCCTTAAAAAATAAATATGCGGATTTTACTTATATTTTCGAAAATATTTTATTCTAAAGGAACCTTATTATGAAAAGAATAACAGTTTGGGTGGCTGTTTTTTAAACATTATTGGTACGTACATTTTTGTCTCATGTCTTTGGAAGAATGCTTATGTTTTCTACTTCTTCTGCTCACTGAAGGCAAATAGTCAAAACGGGATTGTCAAACTTTTGTAAACAGGCTGATAAAAATTCACCCATTTATGAAAGCGAGTTATTGACTTTATGAAGTGCTCTTTATATCGAGGGCACACTGTAAATTTCTACATGTATCGGGAACTTATGAATATACATATATTAAGGAGGTCCTTATTTTTCGCATTTAAGAAAATTAGCCGTGTTTTTTTTACACGCGTATACGTCACGTTTGCGCGTGAAAAAACGGCTATCCTCGCTAAGATAATGCTTAGGAGACCCATCTAGCGGCTGTGGTTAAACAACAAGCTACAGGAACAGGGTGTACCGAAAAGCGGAGACACAACGCTCTGATGGCCATAGGGTATACCATATAGCTGAATCAGTTGCGGTGAATTGTGGACACACATAGAATACATAGAATTAGTGTAGAGGGTGAAACAAAGACACATATTTCAGTTACATCTGAGTATAATGCGTATTGAAATTTAGTAGGACAAAATTTATGCGCAGCAATTTCAGAGGTGTATTTAAAGTTTGTCGCTTAGCAGTCCATATCAGGTTTAAGCGTAAACGGATATAAGCGTAAACGGATATACACGGCTATTAAAATCATTATTTACTCAAAAATACTGATGACGTATATTTTTTGTAAGGTGTTTAGAGGTCGCTAACGGAGGTCAAACTTTTGGAAAAAGCATTGTAATAATATAATGATAAAAAAACGGAAATGAAAATTTTTAATGCAGGGTTTCCTTTAGGTTAATGATCATCTAAGTTAAGAAAAGCGAAAATAGTAAATAGTACCATAAAAGAACCATGCGCCATACAAAATTCAATCCACGGTAGCGACCTCTAAATATCCTTCAAAAAATACGGAAATAATTTCTCAGGATAGAGAACCAATTGGGGTGGGGTCCTGCCAAAAAATGAAAAAAAAAATTTTAAATTTGCGCATGTTTAAGAACCACCCTACTATGTATATATGTAAGTAAGTGTGCGCGTTAAGAAGCATTTAAGTACCAATAAACACTCACAGTGCTGTCGAATTATTTTTTACCATGCAAGACTTTCCAGTGCATGTACTATATTTTGCTAAGGTATGCCCACCAGTGAGCTGCAATTATTCATCTTTTTTTTTAGTAGACTTACCATTAAATTGGTATTAGTGCGTATGCAAACAAAGAATCTCAAGCACTTATATCCACTAACACACATTTACATAGTCCTGCTTCGTAAAATGAATAACCGCTCATAAGCCACGAAGCAGTTCAGTACTCAATTGACTTATTGAACAAGAAAGTCAACTGTGTTATACGAAAACACTCATTGGAATAAGTAAGACTACAGTGGAATAAAATGAATAAAGTCCTATCAGTCTTCTGACGCTAGCAACACAACGATGTACACGAGACTAAACTGTATACAGTGTTTTACACACGAAATCAAAGTGCTACTGAGTTAAAGCGACTATAACATCAGTTTATACTCAAAAATGTCATATATGTTTGAGAGATATGTGTTACGGAGCACTCGTATGTATTTTCTATTTTATGTGTTAATCACTCATAGTATTTGTCTGTACTTGACTAAGTACACATTTAGACACAATTTTTTGGCTCATGACTAAGTGCACTAATTTTATTAGTACTGAAAGCAGATCTCTGATGCCCACACACATGCATGTACAAATGTATGTAGTTGTGATGGCAACAAATGTTTTAACAAAGTGGCAATTCACACATTCAGCGCCGAAGATCATAAGATTGCACCGCCAAACAGATTACTACATATGCACACATCCTTAAATGTCCTTTATCATGCACTTAAAGTCAATTATATTAATATCGAGATCGCATTTTACTACACCGCCAACAGTTGGGCACTTCATTATTATTGTTGCTTATAATGCTGACTTGCATTGCCCAACTGGCGTTTGCTGGCTACTCAATAGAACTCTCTTTTGTCTATATACTTCTATGTTTGCTATTAATTGCTCATTCTATTCCTTCTTGCGGTTGCCCCAATAATGAATGTACCCCATTTTTTTTTGGTATTTAAAAAATGTATGAGTACGTGTGTAATGTACATAGCTAATGTGGTTATAAAAGTTGTGAAATGAAAGGCGTTTGGCTATCACACTTGGCTAACAGTTAACAGATTGCGGTCAAATTTAGCTAATTAATTTGGTTTTAACAGCGCGCAAACATGAAGGAGTGATTTATTTGCTCAAATATTTTTGGCCTTTCATTCTTTACTTTGATGAGGCAGCCAATGTCAGTATCAGTTGGAACAGACGGCATTTTTGGTAGCCAAACACACACACACAAGAATGGTATTACAGCAGCAGCAACAACTGTGATGATCACTCTTTAAATAAGGCTTAATTAATCTTATTTTGGGGGAACAAAGAAAAGGAAGAATATAAAATGTTATAAGAAAAAGATGAGCGTTTTTGTTATAGCAGTGAGTCAGCCTTAAGACAGTGTAAGTAAGTTTTCATTTGGCTGAGGTAACATCACTTTACCTGCCACTACTTAGTATATTTCTCCAAATGCGTTTAACGCCTGCCCCTTCCTCTGGTGGTTCTACGTATTTAGTTGACATATGGGCGTTTGCCACATTTTTCACACCACTGTTGCTTACTACTTACTTGCTTACCTCACACAACTTTTCTCACATTTATTAATAATTCGAATTTTGTTTGTTCTCAGAAGTCAAGGAATATCTTTTGGTGAAGGTCAACAATTTATGGAAAATTTATTGTGGGATTTAAAAGAGAAATGATTACTAAATAAAGCTTAGTGAGAATTTTAAGTAATTTGAATTAATATTGAATTTATCGTACGCCTTCTAAACGTTCAACCAAAAATCTCTTCGCAGGTTATCGCGCCATACATTTATTTATTATTCTAAACGCTTATATAGATATTTAGTTTGACCGATTTCATATTGTAATCAATCAAAAGTTATTCTTATACCAAGAGCGCAGCTTCTCGCTAACGAAACTGCAGCTCGCTGAAGACTTTTCCCTTATTATATACAATTCAAACATTGTACGTAGTGTTTGCCGTAATGACTGTGATTTGATAGATATCAGTGGGTATTGAGGAGTTATCGACTTTTAATCGAAGTATTATAAATTTGCTATCGCTAAAAAAGGTTGATCACCTTTCTTTGATAAACTTCATTTTAATCGACGAAAAGTTAACAATTTGTTATCGAAGTGTTACTAATTTTTTATTGGCATTTTATCGATTGCTTATTGAAAATTATTGATTTTTTATCGAAAAATTATTGAATTATTATCAAAAAGTTATCGATATGTTTCCGCAGAAGTTATCAAAAAAATTTTTCCGGTTTGTTATTAACACCCCAATAATAAAAAGTTATGGATTTGTTATTGAAAAGTTATCGATCTGTTATTGAAAATTGTTCGACATGTTATCGAAAAGCCGTCGATTTTGTTATCAAAATTTATCCAATCTCTACCTATTTGTATTCGAAAAGTTATCGATTATCAGAGTATTAACAGCTGGCAATCAGAGTGTTGTTACTAAAAAAATATCGATTTGTTATCGAAAATTTGTCGATAATTTATCGGAGAAATGTTATCGGCGTATTACCGCTTTGTTAACGACGACTTATCGATTTGTTATGAAATATTGCCGCAATGAGAGTTCTTTGATGATCAATACAGTACTGTATATTCGCGCGCAAGTATTTTCTTGTACTATTCCAAGTGTTCTAGTTCATGCCACCTAAGGAAAGGAAATATTTTTAATAGCAGTGTTAGCGACTTGGTACAGAGGATTTAACCGTTTTACATATTTGCTGTCGATATCAAAGGTTGTTAATGAGTTTTTACACAAAAGCTATCGATTTATTATTGAAAAACGATCGATTACTTGTCGAAAGGTGGCCGATATCTTACCAAAAAATATCGATTTGTTATCGAAAATGTTTCGACTTACAATCGGAGTGTTACCATTTGTTATATGCGTTTCATCGCATTTTGCTATCGAAATGTTATCGATTTGTTTTGAAAAATTATAAATTTGCTATCGAAAAGTATTAGACTTTAATCAAATAGTTTGTTAATGATATGTTAGCGAATTACTATTGAGTATTTATCGATTATTTATCGAAAATTTTATAAAAAATGTGTCAATTTGTTGTCCGAGTATTAGTAGTTAGGTATTTGCGCATTGCTTATTTTCTTCTGGTTCTTTTGTGTCTTGAATGCACTACAGCAACTGGATTAGTGTAAATATCCTGTATTATGTACATTTTTGCAGTATGGGTGTGTAGCCGATTTTATTTCGTCGGCTGACATGGGTGTTGTTGTTGTGCAGCATTTTTTTCACTAGCGACATAGGGAATATCTCCTCAGGCAATCCATCATCAAATTGTGGGCTCAGAATCAGCATATTCCCTGAGAGCTTCTTTGCTGCCTTCGTTAAAGTGGCCAGACAGTTCCGCTTCCTTAATATAAGCACTCTCTAGACATGGGATTGAGACGTTCCGTATGTCCCAGATTTACTGTCTAAAACTTGGTACTTCTACTGTTGGCTATTAGCTCAATACACTCGCATTCACGCCTATCTGCGTTTACTTTTTCTTTTTGTGAATATTCACTTCATTCGACTTATGGTTTAAGTCACACACTCTCCTTCTTCTATTAGATCTCAGCGTGACTATTTTTCGGCTGCAACGTGACATTCTTCATTACACCAGGTATTCCAATTCCAATTTCTTCGTGGGCGGCAGCACGAAGTGCTCTGAAGATCATAATCCAACTGCTCATACATTCTACCCTACCTGGTTGACTTGTGATCTCGAATTTTTGCTACGAACATCTAAAACACGGTAGGCGTCTAATGTAATATAGTCGATTGGGCTGCGTGCTCTTGGATCGGTTTACAGCAATGTTTTTATATTCATGCCTAATCATTCAAGGTTCGAATCGAGCTCAAGGCCAGAACAATAATTTTTTTCTAATGATAATTATTGTTATTTTTTAATTTTTCTAAATTTGAAAAATTGAATTTTGTTTTTGGAATAGTAAGTAGAAAATTTTCCAGACAACCTGCCATAGCTGCGCAGATAGATCCATTTCGAAGGGTGCTAAGCCTTCATCATCAGTACGCTTTAGGCATGCTGCGCTAACCATTTAGCTATACAGCGGTGGTTTGTTTGACTGGCAAATTAGGAATAGAAGTAGCAAATTTGCCAGTCAAACAAACCACCGCTGTATAGCTAAATGGTTAGCGCAGCATGCCTAAAGCGTACTGATGATGAAGGCTTAGCACCCTTCGAAATGGATCTATCTGCGCAGCTATGGCAGGTTGTCTGGAAAATTTTCTACTTACTATTCCAAAAACAAAATTCAATTTTTCAAATTTAGAAAAATTAAAAAATAACAATAATTATCATTAGAAAAAAATTATTGTTCTGGCCTTGAGCTCGATTCGAACCTTGAATGATTTATCAATAGGCCGATAAAAACAAAAACAATTGTTAATAAACCATGAGCACTTGGGAATGTCAAACAAAGTAATTGACAATAAACAAAAATCCAGCATTATCAGTGCTTTGCACCAGATGGCGCAACACTGAATAAATATAGTTGGTAAAAAAGGAATAGAAGTAGCAAATTTGCCAGTCAAACAAACCACCGCTGTATAGCTAAATGGTTAGCGCAGCATGCCTAAAGCGTACTGATGATGAAGGCTTAGCACCCTTCGAAATGGATCTATCTGCGCAGCTATGGCAGGTTGTCTGGAAAATTTTCTACTTACTATTCCAAAAACAAAATTCAATTTTTCAAATTTAGAAAAATTAAAAAATAACAATAATTATCATTAGAAAAAAATTATTGTTCTGGCCTTGAGCTCGATTCGAACCTTGAATGATTTATCAATAGGCCGATAAAAACAAAAACAATTCATGCCTAATGGTAGACTGCACTTACGAATTTCTAGTTGTTGTAAGAATTTTCGGGGGTCAGATCATCGCATCCATTTTCATAACAACAATTTATTTTTAATTTTACTTAAATTTCAATCAATTGAATTTTATCTCCAATCATAGATCTTTTGGCGGATTGATCCTTCAAAAACGACTAACAAATTGTCTAAAGATCTTTATCTATCGTACTCAAACATGATCCTGAAATTGTTTCAATAATTGATTTTGATACCTTTGTTGTTCTTTTTCTGTTTGCTGGCCACTCAAAAAGATACATACATACATACATACATGTACCACACATTTTGTATTTGGCATTTTTGTTTTAAGCATTTTTGTATATATTTGATTACCTTTTAACACAATCCTAAATAAATAAATATGAAACAAGTTATAATGGCAGTTTAAGGCAATAAACACCTGTAATTAAGCGCTTTTGCGTTGGATATTATCGGTTGCCTTTTGTGTTGTTGTGTGTGTCGATTTCGATGTGAATATTAACGCCTTTCGTATGACTTTTGACAGCTGCATAGTGGCGCATGCGCATGGCCAATCAATACCTTGAATACATAAATAATGTTTGTTATTTTAATGAAGGAGTGTGAGCGCCGAAAAGCGTAAGATCAGTAGCATTGATATGCGACTAATTTTATGTGTTGACTTAGCGGCTGTGCAAACAAATTTACACATAATTATATGTTAAGGTATTTTAGTGTGACGTTTTATCGCTAAATTAATTAACACATCACATTTAAAAGCCAATCAACACATTTTAAAATATTGAATTTTTTTATGATTATGGACAGTTATTGCTTTTCGATATGTTGATTGCCTTTTCAAGCTAAATAAGTTTTTCTAGTTTAAATGAAAAAAAGAAATAAAAAAATTAAAAATATATATTGAAATAAAATATGAGCATGTCCCTCTAACTAAATAAAGAGAAAATAAATTAAAATTAAAATAGGATAGAATAAAACAAAATAATAGAAAAAATAAAACAAAATAAAAAAATTTTTTTAATAAAATAAAATGAAATGATGTTAAATTAAAAAAAAGACGAATAAATAAAATGAAATAAAAAGAAAACCAATCAAATAAAATAAAAGAACAAAAAATATAAAAAGTATATACAATAAAATAAGATAAATAACTTAATAAAATAAACTAAAATAATATTAAATTAAATACAATAGAATAAAATTGAATAAAATAAAAAAATTTAAAATTACAATAAAAAAAAATAAATAAAATACAGCAAAATTTAATAATATGCAATCAACTAAAATGAAATCAAAACAAGTAAGGACGGGACTGTCTTCGGCTGTGCCGAAGACTTCATACCTTTCATGAATGGGGCTGAACAATAATCTTATCCCATTCCAAATCTCCAAATAATGCACTGTATAAGATAAGAAATAGTGAATAGATGTACATACCTAAACGATTTTAAGATAAATATAAAAAAAGTGCAAAAACCCACTTATCTGAACGATCGGTTGTATGGGATATATATTATATATAGCTCCGATCGAAATCATTTTTCCATGAAATCTTCTATGATATATTAGAATAAATATCACCAAGTTTCACGTTTTTATATTGGAAACTAAGGGAAAAATTGCCAAAAATCTTTCTATCTGAACGATCGGTTTTATGGGAGATATATGTTATAGTGGTCCGATACTACCGGATCCGACAAATGTCTAATATAATTCAAAAATACATCCTTGTGCAAAATTTTATTGAGATATCTTAAAATTTGAGGGACTAGTTTGCGTTCAAACAGACAGACGGACATGGCTATATCAACTCAGTTGATCGTCCTGATCAATTCGGTATACTTAATGGTGAGTATATCTTCTATATTTATAGGTATAAAAAATATAAATTAAAATAATATATAACAAACTTAAATATTATAAAATTAAAGAAAATAAAATAAAAAAGTTAAAAATAAAATGATATTAAATTAAAAAAATGTGATGAAATAAAATAAAACAAAATGAAGTAAATAAAAAAAAAATAAACAAATACAATAAAACAACATAAATAATTAAATATATATAAAAAATTAAGATGAAATCAAACTAAATCAAAACAAATGAAATAAAAAAATGATATAAAACAAAAAAAGAAAATAAAATAAAAGAAAGTAAAAGAAATTAACCCCTGCGGGTTTATCAGATCCCCCATTGGGCGCGTCCCCCGGTGGCGGATAGGGGAAAGCCCGCCAAATATGCCGGGTAGGTGGGAAATCAAATACCACCCGCGGACCAAAACTTGATAATGCAGTGAAAAGGGGTCTCTCTTTCCGTGCCTGGCGAGCACGCATTTCACAGCCAACCCCTTATGGGCCAACCACCAATACGGGGGCAAAATGGTTCCTAATATACACATGAAGCCTCGGACGAGCATCGCAACGGTCAGGGGCGATGCGGGACACGATTGCCTGACCAACTAATTGACGAACCAGCAATAATCACTACTCATAACCCGTCTCTGGCTGTTTTACCGAGTCATTCGGTAACCACAAGAGCGGCATCACCTGGGCAACGCATGAAATGGACTAAAGAAATGATTGAGCACATCATGCGAAGCTACTACATAATTACTAAAAACGAAACAAGCAAAAGTGGATACCGAACGAAACTACACGAAGCTTTTCAAAGGGCTTTCCCAGATGTTCAAGTTTCAGTTCAAAGGATAGGCGATCAACGAAGTGCAATCGTAAGAAATAAATATATATCTATCAGAAGGCTGAATGAACTTAAACAAGAAGCGATGAATGAATTAGCTATAGAGGCTGCAGCCATCAGGCCACATGAAAATGCCATAGTTAACAATACGATCGAAAATATAGGCTCGGAGGAATCAAATCAAGCGGAGGCCGTCGTTAATGTTATTGTTGAAAATGAGAGCACGAAAATTTTAAAAATTGAGTTCCAAAACGCTCTGCTAGAATTTTATGGTACGGACCCACTACTAAGACCAATTTTACCCGGGCAGAAAGCCACGAAGAATTTGGCGACTGCTGTTGTATGTATGAACACCGAAATCCTTCCAGCGTACATAAAAAAAAATGTAAATTCATTTGAAGAACTTCAGGACGCAATATATGCAGCTACAGCAGCAATAATTCGTTCCACTGGTGGCAGGCTAGTCCGCCTAAAAGCATACGGTAAGCCTAAGTCCTACACCCAACCTTGGAAACATAGGCTGCTTAATCAAATAAAAAAGCTGAGGGCTGACCTCGGTCGACTTACGCAATACATAAAGGGTAATCGCTCTAGAAAAGTTCTGAAATGGCTTGAAGGTTTCAAAGTTGAGTATAAAACGCACTCCAGACAAGATCCACCAAACGACACAATGGTCCAATATCTAGACACTTTACGACAAAAACTAGCCGTTAAATCGAGCCGCCTGCGAAGATATCTACTCTCAGAAAAGAGGAGGACGGAAAACAAGTCCTTTCAAAATAATGAGAGAGTATTCTACAGGAAACTTAGAGAAAACCAAATTAATGAAAATACTGAGCCACCAAATATTCATCGAGTAGAGGCATATTGGCGGTCCATATGGTCGGTGGATAGCAAGCATGCCAAAAACAGCGCGTGGATTGGAGAAGAACGTAGAAGGAATGAAAAACTAAGCGAGATGAGCAACATAACCTTAAACGAAGAAGATGTGAGAAAAGCAGTGCGGATCACACATAATTGGAAATCCCCAGGACCAGACGGTATCCATAACTTCTGGTTGAAAAAATTTACAACAACACATCGTGCATTAGCTCACCACTATACAACTTTCCTGCAAATAGGATTAATTATCCCAGCATTTTTAACGAAAGGCCAAACATATCTACTTCAAAAAGACCCAAAAAATACAGAAGACCCATCCAAGTATAGGCCAATTACATGTCTCTGTACGCTGTACAAGGTATTAACATCCTGCTTGACCGACAAAATCTACCACCACATCGAGGCCAATGAAATCATGTATAGCGAACAAAAAGGGTGTACAAAAATAAGCAAATGTTGTAAGGAGCAGCTCATAATTGACTCTGTTGTTATGGAACAAGTGTATCACAAGCAAAGGAACATCTATACTGCCTATATTGACTTTGCTAAAGCTTTCGAAAGCGTCCCACACTCCTGGCTGCTAGAAGTACCAGACATATATAAGTTAGCACCTAATATTAAAAAACTGCTGCGCCATCTCTCCTCCTTTTGGGAAATTACTTTAAATATATGTCAAAGAAACGGTCTCATAAAATCGGCTCCTATCCCTATTAAAAGAGGAATCTTTCAGGGAGACACATTGAGTCCACTATGGTTCTGCCTCGCTTTAAACCTATTATCAACCATCCTAAAATAAACCAACTATGGGTTTACCATTAAATCTGCACATCTGATGCATTACAAACTGTCACAGTTGTTATATATGGATGACATTAAGCTGTATGGCGCAAACGAGCGTCAAATAAACACACTGCTGGAGCTTACAGAGGATTTTTCAAATGATATTAGAATGTCATTTGGAATTGATAAATGCCGTAGACTGAGTATAGAAAACGGGAGACCTGTACTGCGAAACTTTCAGCTATGCGATAGCCAGACGATAAATGGCATGTCTGAGAGCGAATGTTACAAATACCTTGGGTTGCTTCAGGCCCGAAGGATTCAGCACAGTGAAATAGTGCGGGACACAACAAATGAATACTTGGATAGGGTCAAGAGCTTACTTAAGTCATGCTTAAATGGAAACAACCTTTTTAAAGCCATTAATACATACGCGATCCCCATACTTACATACACTTTCGGAACAATCAAATGGTTGGACACAGAGTTGGAGACCATGAAAAGAGCAACAAGGACGCTGCTAACAAAAATTGGTGCACATCACCCTAAATCTGCGATAGAACGCCTCTACTTGCCATGCCAGTATGGTGTTCATAAGCTACGCATATACCTCCAAAACCAACACAGCCCCCTCTTAGAAACGATATGCAATGCGGATTTGAAGTATTCTCCACTAAACCTGCATGATGTTACGACGCACGAACTCCCCTCCGATCGAGAGCACATACAGCCTCTGATAAAAGAGTGGAAAATGAAAGCTATTCACGGAAGACACGCATATGTTCTGGAACATGCAGAAGTTGACAAATCAGCATCCAATAAGTGGTTAAGTCACTCTGGTATTTACGCTGAAACCGAGGGGTTCATGCTGGCCATGGTTAGATCAGGTTATTGCAACAAGGAACCACTGCAAATATGTAATGCGAGCGCCTATTGAAAATGATAATTGTAGACGATGCCAAAGACATCCCGAAACAATTCAACACATAACCGGTGCATGTGTTACATTGGCGGCTACCGAATATCTAACAAGGCATAAACAGGTAGCAAAGATCGTACATCAAACACTAGCTCTGCGTTATGATCTAATTACAGCGGAATGCCCATACTACACATATACCCCAGAGGCAACGCTAGAAAACAACGCTTTCAAAATGTATTGGGGCCGGTCTATTCTAACAGATCGAACCATGCCACATAACCGACCTGATATAACGATCGTAAATAAGCAGGAGAATCAGGCTTACGTAATAGACATAGGTGTTCCAAATACACACAACCTACAGGAGTGCTATGCGGAGAAGCTCAGAAAATATCAAAGTCTGGCACACGAAATTAAGAAGATGAGAAACTGCACAGAGTTGACATAATTCCCATTATAATATCCTCAACAGGAGTTATCCCAAAAACACTAAACTGTAGTCGTGAGAAACTTCAACTCACCGAAAAGCGACGAGCGATACAGAAGGCTGTGATTTTACGGACAAGCTCTGTAGTTAGGAAATTCTTAAGCATACACTAATCTACGATGAATTATATAAATTTAAAAACCTGATATATATGTAGTTATTTATAGAAAATCTTACCAATAGCTGTATAATCAAACCAATGTAACTAGTTAATATAATTAAATAGCACTAAGTATCTTGTTGTTTATAACTGATATTTAATGTAAACCCTCAAAGGAGGACATTTTAAGTAAATAAAATAAAATAAAGTTAAATAAAATAGAATAAAATACAATAAAATATAATACAATAAAACAAAAATATAAAATACAACAAAATTGAATAAAGTACAATAAACTAAAATGAAATAGAATTAAATATACACAAATTAAAATATTATAAAATAAATTTAAATATTACAAAATCAAAGAAAATAAAAAATAAGTAAAATAAAATAAGATAAAATAAAATAAGATGAAACAAAATTAAATAATATAAAATAAAATAAAATAGAATGCAATAAAAGATAAAACTAAAATAAAATAAAATAAAATAAAATGATATAAAATATAGATCTGGTCTAGCTCACTAAAAAAATATCGCCCCGAAAAGAACTAGGTAGGAGTAACGCTACAAGATAAACAACGCAACAAAAATCTAGGAATCATAATAGACTAAAAATTGTGCAACACATTTCGTGGTCCAGCTCTTGCGTTTCCAAGGAGATAACGGAGGCATATTAGATACAGAAGGTTAGCGCAAGGGTGCGGAAATGACAGAAGTTAAGATAAACTATATACCGATCTTGTAATAGTCATACAATATTAGGCTAAACAAGTTGATCGTATTCTTTAAGATATTCGAATTGAGGCTTACGAAGGTCGTAATGACAGGGCTTATAAATTAGGCCTCTTCAGTGCTGGCAGATGTAGTACATATGTACGAGCTGCAGAGAGAAACGATTGAGTATGCTCTCTTTTCTTGGCCTGTGATCGCGAGGTCGAGGCTACGGCTACTGGGGGTAACAAAATTATCAGATCTAGATGCAGCTATTAAGCTTGATTAAAATTTTGTATGACATTAGTTCTAGACTTTGATGGGTGCTAACTCGCTTTTGTTCACTTGTATGCTGATATAACATCGAGATTAGAAAAGCAACCAGCAACAGATATAATTTATGGACTATTCAAAAGCAGCCGAGTTCCATCACTGATTTCATGTTAAATACCTCGCGGAAATACTCGGTTCCTGCGCGTTAGGAGCGCTTAGAATAGATCCCCGGTAAATTTGCATGTCGTAAAAGGCGCTTAACTCAAAATTACGTAGCCAAGTAAAAATCTGTTCCAAGGAAGCATTGGTAACAAGCCACGGATGAGATCTCTTATTCTGATGACGACCACGATCTAATGGTATGTACCAGGAACAACCCAGCTCTTTCAGTAGAAGTTAGCGATATTTGGATATTTCGGATGGATGATGTCTTTGGCTGAAATCAACGTAATTCAATACAAAAGAAAGGCGATCCCACAAAACGCGCTAGCTACCGCAGAATCACCCTACTTAATATCGAGTATGAGGTTTTATTTATCGTACTATGCGAAATACTATAGCCCAAAATTAAAGAAGTGATAGGACCCAATCAGTTCGTCTTCATAACTGGTAAATCTGGGAGAAGACGATCAGCCGTATGAACGTTATGCTTATATAAAGATAGTGTAAGGAATAAAAGCTTAAAGCTTTCGTTGACTAGTTCAAGTTATGCGAATGGATGAAGACGCTGCGGCCAAGAAACTGCATATTAATGTAAGATTTGAAATTGTCGTTATGTTGTTGGTTTATTTTTTTAGTGAAAAGTTTGAAAAATTGGGTATTTTTGTAGATATACGTAAGGCAAAGCGAACAGAGGGGTATTCATATGGCTGAGTAGATAAAGGCATCTGTCTTTACACTAGCATAAAGTATGAATGTTGGAGATTTCGATTTCTCAGTTCTCAGCTCCCGAGAAGCTAGCTGATGAAGAAGTGAAATTCACAAACATCTCTTAGTAACTATCGCCGTTTTAAAACTTTGTAATTTTTCGCTAATATCAATAAGAAAAACAATTGTATAAAGCAATTTTAGCATGTATCGCTAATTAAATACAGATAATAATATTGATATAATAGTAAACAGCGGAAGTACTGTTAATAAAAGCAATGCTATAAACCCAATGACACTAAGCTCTTAGAGCGCGCCTATAATTATTCCACACAATTAGGATGAAGTACAAGCTTTAGTATGTACCTAAATGATGAACAAAGGAATAGCAACAAAAAGCCAAGACTTAGAGACCAATTGCAAAGCGAACAGCGGGGCGTGCACTAGTATAAAATATGAATGTTGGAGTTTTCGAGTTCAATACTCAGCTCCTGAGAAGCTAGCTGATGAAGAAGTGAAATTCACAAACATGCCCTAGTAACCATCGCCGTTTGAAAACTTTTTAATTTTTCTCTAATATCAATATATGTAAGACAGTGCACTCCGTATGTATAATAAGCGTACAGCAAGAAACTGGTGTTAAAGGACCGAGTGTCACTTTACTAATTTGAGAATTATCTATAATGAATACAATCATTCCAATACCCACCTAGCGTGGAATTCACGTTTAAATATTTCCCTCATTCAAGAGGCTTTCAAGCTTCCGCTTGGCACTTAAAAGCCATTTCCTGTTATTATCCTTTGCCAGACACTTAATCAGCAACATATTGCTGCCATCGCACAACAATTGTCTTTTATGCAAATGGGCTATGTATGTACATACATGCATACGTACATATGTATTTAGATGGCCGCTGTGAGAGCTACTAAATTTCGCTATGCCATTGCATACTAGCCAACTTTCGCCTTAAATGGGGGCAATAAGATATTTAATATGTATGAGTGAATATTGTATTATGTATTAGCGTGACAATGTACTCGGCCAGTCAGTCAAACGTTTCACCGCTGCTACGTTACTTGGCCATTTGTTGCATCATTTAACTTTTGGCATTTGGTAGAGCGCGAAACTAACAAACTGGGCAACAAAATAGATTATAGCCATGAATTTGGTGTTCTAGTCAACATTTGCGTATTGTTTTTTTGTTTTTTTTTGTAAATACCAAGCACAATGTTTGCACATGTATCTCATACACTCAGAGAAAAAATCGTTCTAAAACGAACGAAACAAGTTCAAAATTAAGAACATTCGTTGACAAAAGTCTGTTAAGTACGTTTTTTCTTAACTTGTGACCGATGGGCTTGTTTTAAGAACAGTTTTTCCAAGCACACCGTTCGTATTTTATGACCACTTTGGTATTGATGTGTGAACCTTCTGTGCTCATTTCAAGCACTACTTGGGCTTGATTTAGGATTTTTCGTTCTCACGCTTCGAGAACGATTTGGGGCCGATTTAACATTTTTCGGTCTCAATTTAAGAACGGTTCGTACTTGATCTTTGGTGGGAGGGAAAGTATTTTTTTAAATATATTTATTTAATTTTTATTAATAATAATATTTTTGTCATAAATAAAGAATATTTACAACAAAAAAATTGTTACTAAAATTCAAAAGTTTAAGAAAAAATGCATAATAAGCATTTTTTCATACAATTCTCTTTTTGAGAAATTATTCTTATTTAGAGATGTAATCTGCATATATACTTAAAACATTTCATAACAAGTTTGAGAATTACCTGTGGATATGTGAATGGAACTGAAGGAAAAATAAGAGTTAAAAAAATAGAACAAAAAAAATTGTATTAAAAAATTCAGAGTTTGGTGGTGATCGAACTCGCGTAACACGATCGCAAGCGCAACATCATAGCCGCTGGGCCACTACAACTGCTTTATAGCTGCTGCCAAATGGTGTATTTAACATTATAGTGCACACGAATTGTACCGTTTTTTTTTCTTGGGCTTGATTTAAGAACATCGTTCTCATTAATAGAACATTTGTTCATATTTTAAGAACAGGTCGTTCGTTTTTCAAGAACAAAAAAGTAAGAACATGAAAAGCTTGAGTTGAGTCCGGTGGTGCTGGATTTTAGAACGGCGTTTTTCTCTGAGTGTAGATATGACATGCTAGTTACAGAATTCATGTTGGGTAGGTAAAGTGTATTTGTTAAAATGCTTTCAGCACACTAGCGCCCCGATTTTGAGCGTTACCGGTAAAATAGTACGCAGAACATTATGTAACCGGATATCGTTACCAGTTCTTTTATCCGCGATTCTGGCCCAAGTGGTAACGCTGTCATCACCGAAAAACTCACCAGTGTCTGTGGAGAAATTGGAAAGGTAGTTTTCTGCGCTTTCACGGTTGCCACTTTGGTCCATTTGGACCAAAAATAGTCCCTTCTAACCCCATTTGGTCCGCTGGTCCCTTTTCTTCAATTTTTGTCCTTTTTATGCAGTATATACGATTGGTACTTTTCTTTCTTTTTCACTCAAGTAAAAAATCACAATATTGCCCAAAAATTCGCCTCACTTTCGTTAGCCCCCATATAAAAAATTGCTCAGTCAATAAAATGTACCAGAAAAATAACATTTCACCTAGGATATAATTTATGCCAGGCTATAAAAAGAAAAATGTGGGCAAACACATTGTCGTTAATTGTTGATGAAATAACCGACTAATCAAAAAAACTCTCGTTTTATAAGATTAATAGCGGCTAGATATTTCGATCGGTTATACAACACTATGTAAAATATATGAAAATAAAAATTGCTTCTCGCCTAGCACAGCTTATAGCGAGCACTCTGCCGTGAGCCTAACACTTTCAAAATTTATACAAGAAAATTCTATGCATTACTTCTCATCTGGCACGTTGATATTTAAATCTTACTCACCCAGCTCAATTAGTTCAAGGAATTCGAGGACTATTGTGGTGTTAAGCCACGCAAAGTAATTGAAAATTAAGTATCTTGGCACAGGAAATATTTTAACTCGAAGACAGAAAGAAGCAAATTCAAAAGAGATTTGATTTCGGAACAAATGTTTTGTACAAAATTATTCCTATACGTGCTAGTAGAACCCTTAGGGCCTGGGATCAAAACTCACACTTACTGAATCTAAGCTCTGATATGAAGTTTAAACGTTAAGGAAAACGTAAGCGTCTATAAAAATAGCGCTAACAAAATTGCCTAGTTTCATTTATGATTTACTGAGTTTTCCACATACATAGCTCGGCAACACCAGAACGCAAATTTTGAACCGTTTCTTACTAAAATCTAACTGCACTATATATTTTATTTCATTGCAATCAACAACATAATTCTCGAACCAAGAGCTTTTTGACCAAAACTAGGTTCACAAAGTTTGGTTGGTGAAAGACATAGACTTATCCTATGTCAAAATATAGTACCATTTTTGGTTGCATGTACATATATTTGTTTGTTCAGCTTGAATTAAAGGAAAGTCTTCACTATGTTTAGTAAAATTTTATATAGAAACATCATACAATTTTGTATTTTATACTAATAAAATAAAAAGAAAAATTTTGTCGTTTTTTTCGATGAATTTTGATCCCTAATGTAACATGGTGTGGCAACCGTGTTCGCTTTACCGAAAATGTCTCACTTGTAGATACGAGGTTAACGAATAAATGGGACGATGTGTATGTATATACATATTATACATGCTAAGTTTCTACATAGGTATATTGTAATTTATTCTGTAAAATTATCTTTACTTATTTGCGCTTACAATTCTTTATTTTTCAGTTTTGCCTTTTTCTAAACAACAGCTGTTGTGTGGTTATTTCGACGTAACCACCTACTATTGTGCGTAAAAAAATATCCGGCTATTTTCGCAGGTAGAATACCAAAAGGGTGTAAAAGTTGCCGCATGATTTCGTTACCGTGGTGAAGAATGTTGTTACCACACTAGAATCGGGGCGTAAGTGTGGGTGTTGGAATTTCTACTACTAACGTCCAAACTAGGTTTCATACATACGAACTAAAAAGTAATGGCGCCGGTATGTGTTGAAAAGCTTGTTCTGCCTAGGTAGAAGCTAATGGCATGCCAACTGGAATTTTTTTTCTTTCATCTGTTGCATTGTTGATATTACATGCATTGCTACATATCTATATACTAAGTAAATACAGCGCCGAACAGGAAAATAGCAGTGGCAATTTTTATTAAATTTCGTAAATTAAATTTAAAGAAAAAACGTCTATGAATTGTAACTGAAACAATACAAAACCTATCTCCTAACCATTTTCGAAAATGTTCGAAAATTCTTGCAAAAATTTACGAAATTTTCGAGCTTTTTATTTGGAGTTTGTAAACTTTTTTTTGGGTATGCAGTTTTTTAGCACAATCAATTTCAGTCCAACAAAATGCAAGTTATAAATCTCTTTTGTGTTGAAATTTGAAAATATTTTTTCCGAAGGGTGTTTCTTTTCTTCGTCCATGTAAAAAATAAAATTAGGCACATTTTCTATGGAAGAAATTTGTTGTTGTTGTTGTTGTAGCGATAAGACACTCCCCGAAGGCCTTCGAGAGTGTTATCGATGTTGATGGTCCTTTGCCGGATGCAGATACGGTACGTTCCGGTACCAAGCCCGACCATTGGGAACGATTTGGTATGACCACATACGACCTTCTAGGCCATCCTGCTCTTATACCCCTAGATCCATGAGGAGTTCGGGGTCACCAGAGCCTCGGCTGTTAATGAAACAGGATTCGCAACGGATAGGTGAGGTTGGATTCCAGAAGCTATATTTTGCGCTGGCAACACCTCGAAAGGGTTGCGCTACACAACCCTGTGAATCTATTAGGTATTTTAGTTTCCTCTTACGACAGGCATACCCACCGCGGGTATGTTCTAACCCCCTAACCCGCTGGGGGTGGAAGAAATTTGTAACATTCTTCTGTAAAAAAAAATGCCACAAATCAATGCTAGTTTTGGCGGACCTATTACTTGCACTTTGTTAGACTAAAATTGATTGGGGTAAAAAACTGCATACTCAATAATAAATTCAGAAAACTCTAAATTAGATGTACGAAATTTTCGTAAATTTTTATCGAATTTCCAAATATTTTTGAAAACATTTTTGAGATTGGTTTGCATCATAATGCAATAAACTAGACAGGTGTAGTGGATATTATAAAATCGAGTCGCATTTCACAATACGCGCCCTCATAAATTTATGTATTGCTTCTTGCCTTATCTGCAGCATTGACTTTTTTAAGTATGTATCATAAAAAAATGCCGTTTTGAAATATGAAGCAACGTGCAGAAAAATATCGCCAGCGGTCTATATATGCTTTTGTGGGAGGGCTTATAATCTTTTCCTGAGAGGAAATGGAAAAGTTTCAGTGAACCGATCTGAATGGCTGGATCTTCAGAGTATCACATTGTCCACAACTAAGGAATATGGAAACAGACTGCCAGTGGCGTAGTGAGGTTTTCTTGCGCCCGGGGTTAAATATTCTCCACAGGAGATTATAAAAGTAAGTAATTCTAACGGAGTTTTAGGTTCAACTGAAGTTCTACATTGCGGGCCATTTGTCGCCCCCTCTGAGTAGAGCCCGGGGCAAGAAGCCCCCCTCCCCCTCACTATGGCACTGCATACTGCTGACGTTAATGAGATGACTGACGATTTGGAGCAATAATATGAAGTTTCGGATAAGTATCTGTAAGGCGTCTAATACGAAAACTCGGCATTGACGGTATACGGTCCCAAAACCCAACATTTATCTATGTAAACCAATCGTTGAGGTAGGCTCTTTGAGCAGAAAGAGATGATTGGTGTAAAAATATATAGCAGCGGGTATTTTACAGCAACAGAGGTTGAACAAATCAGAGCTTATAGATTTACCTGATGGCTAACAAGACAAGAAAAAATTTGCTTATCACAACTTTATTTTAAACAGCTTTGGCTAAACGTGGATACGTTAGAGATCAAACCCGACTGACTTTCTCACCTATCCACTGGCCTCTCCTCTGTCTTATCCTCTTCCTCTCTTATTTCCTCTCCCTTCAGCTGTTTATAGTTTACTTTAATCGCCTCATCCAGTTTCCCTATCCCTTGCATTCTTCCGAAAATCTTCCCGCCTTTTCTCTTACACTTTCTGCTCTTGCTCCTATCCAAGATCAATTTTCACTGTTACTCTCAACAATCTTATTCTTTTCTTAATCTTCCTCTTAAAGTCTTTACTATTTTGTCTCAAGCCATTGCCTTATTCTTACTTAAACTCACACTCTCCATCTTCATTTTGTTCTCCTTACTTTTCCGATTTCCCTCTAACTTTCTCCAATTTTTCATTCCATTTCTTCTGTTTTCTCCTTCTTTTGTTTTATATCCCCGTTTCCAATGTGGTGATATATCGAGTTTGGCTTTTTTCCACACTTCACATTACTAAGTTAGCAAAAAACTAGCAACGATTTTCCTTCCCTACTACTTTAAAATTTATGACCGGATTATGAGGGCCCTCAAATTTTTGTTGTTGTACTACTGACTTCACCTGTCTGGTTTTATAGCGCCATTGTTTGCATAGTTTCAATTAAAAATTCATAGAAATTTTTTCTTAAATCAAAAAAAAAAAAAAAAAGAATTGTATAGACAAAATTTGCTATTCATACCCTGCACTAGCTCCGAACTAGCGCAGAAGTATCGCATGAAGGCTCAGGATTAGTTCTTATTCAGTCCCCTCGTAGTGCTGACAACTTTGTACATTGTGATGTTCTACAAAATGGTAATTGCTGTCCTTTTTAGACTTTTTGAACAAGTTCTTAACTGAAATAGTTGCAAGCTTTAAAGTCAGACTTGAGCGCTGCGGGTATAAATTTGGCTGCCAACTGTCCCCCTCTGCATCCCATAAGCACCATTTCAGGGCTAGACATTAAACATGTAGTGTGAAACTGTCATTTTACGGTACTGGCTCCCATTTCTTCTGTGGGGTATTTTAATAAACATATCCACCTATTGAGACGTCCAGTATTTAAAATTTGTTTGTACATTTCAGTTACAAAAAACAACTCTCATCGTGTGATTCGCGGTTTGAATCTCTGAAACCTTTGATAACATTACGAAAATTCCCTGATGATGAATTCGTGGGGGGTTTCGAAATGGTACCATCGCAATGTGCCAGTAAAAGTTTTTTCTTTCTTTTCAGTTTCTCTTAGAAAAACATAATAATTGAAATTCAATTATTATAAGCCGGTGTTAAGCTCATGAATTCTTAACAATAACTTTAGAAACTTTTAGTTTAGAAATGAGCCGGTGTCGAAATCAGAAAAATATTTTGGAGATTTACTCATATCTCTCAGTAAATGACTGTTATTAAGGGAAAGAAGACCATAACTCTCCTTAGTGAATCTCATAATCACTTTTTCATTAAAAGTGGGTTAGGGGGCTTAGAATATACTCGCGTCAGATATGCCTGTCGTAAGAGGCGACTAAAATACCAAATTTATTCAAGGGGTTGTGTAGCGCAACCCTTGTAAGGGGTTGCCAGCGCAATAAATATCTTCTCCAACCCAACTGTCAACCTCACCTACCCGTAGCGAATCCTGCTTTTTTAACAGCCAAAGCTCTGGCGACCCCAAGTTCCTCATGGATGTATAACACTCCCCAATGCCTTCGAGAGGAGTGCCATCATCGGTACAACAACAACAAAAGGTGCATTTAAAAATCATTCGGACCAAAAAATTACAAGCTTTAGTCAGTTCAAATTTTGTTTTTTTTTTTTTTTGCAGAATAATAGATTTACATTTAACAAATATGCAAATTTAACTGGATTGAGAAGCATAAATTTCAGAACAGGAAAAAAAAATTGCTAAACCTATTTATTTTGACGAGTGTGGGAACATTAACAATCCCAGACTTGGTATTGTATTACGGTCGATATTTCATTACTTAGGTATAATAATAATCTATATATATAAAAATGAAATGTCTTTCGTACGACCGCGATGTCTGCCCAAACGGCTGAGCCGATCTCAATTCTGTAAAAAGTAATTTCTTGGACCTTCTTTGTGGTAGGTTTATAGATAAAAAAATTCAAAAATGTTTGAGTTTGCGGCCGAAAAATGCGGAAAGCGGAGATCTCACGATTTCGCATTTTTAGTGCGTTTTCAGTACATTGTATGCCACCAAACTACCAAACCGCTGAACCGATTTGGTTTGCGTTTGGAACATGCGTCAGCGCTTTAAAGGGAAACATTCCTACCATAAATTGACTTACGGGGTATCGCTGGAGTCCTGACCCCGGCTTTTGGAGATATAGGTCATAGAACATCTTTGTACGATATGGGTATCAAATGATAGGTATTGATGAGAGTGTTAAAAAGGAGGTGAAGCCATTCCCGGAATTTTGACCAAAATGTGGACTAGGGGTGACCCTAGGATGCTTTTATACGATATAAGTATTAAATCTATAATATATAAATAAGTCGGATTTTCTTTCCTAACGCTATAACTCCAGAACGCACGAACCGATTGCCACGGTTTTGCATTCGTTGGAAAGATCTCGGGATCCGTAAGGTTTATAGCAAAGAAAAATCAGGATAGACGGACAGGGTTTCGAGATATAGGGCAAAATGTGGACCCGGGTACCTCTAGAATGTGTTTATAGAATATGGATAACAAATGAAAGCTGTTGATTTTCATACTTCTGGGTGACTAGGGTCTCGAGATATAGGCCAAAACGTGGACCCGGGTACCCCTAGGATGTGTTTATTGAATATGGATAACAAATGAATGTTGTTGATGAGTGCTTTAGTAGAGGGTAATTTTCATACCCCTGGGTGATTAGGGTCTCGATATATAGGCCAAAACGTGGACCTGGGTACCTCTGGAGTGTGTTTATAGAATATGGATAACAAATGAAAGCTGTGCTTTAGTCGAGTGCTTTAGTAGAGGGTAAATTACATACCTCTGGGTGACTAGGGTCTCGAGATAAGGCCAAAACGTGGACCCGGGTACCTCTAGAATGTGTTTATAGAATATGGATAACAAATGAAAGATGTGCTTTAGTCGAGTGCTTTAGTAGAGGGTAAATTACATACCTCTGGGTGACTAGGGTCTCGAGATAAGGCCAAAACGTGGACCCGGGTACCTCTAGAATGTGTTTATAGAATATGGATAACAAATGAAAGATGTGCTTTAGTCGAGTGCTTTAGTAGAGGGTAAATTACATACCTCTGGGTGACTAGGGTCTCGAGATAAGGCCAAAACGTGGACCCGGGTACCTCTAGAATGTGTTTATAGAATATGGATAACAAATGAAAGCTGTTGATGAGTGCTTTAGTAGAGGTTAATTTTCATACCCCTGCATGACTAGGGTCTCGAGATATAGGCCAAAACATGGACCCGGATATCCCTAGAAAGTGTGTATTATGGATATCGAATCAAAGCTGTTGCTGAGAGCTTTAAAGTAATTTTCATTGTGATGTTCGCTTTAGTCGCATCAACCTGGCAAAACTGATAAATATGCATGCGAAGCCGAAATAAAGATATGGATTAATAATACCCACATACCTATTTACCTACGTCCTATTCGATTTGCCTGAAATTTGGTATATAAATTTGCCTATATTAGTATTTACGATGCTTTTTTCCGTGAAGTAGACCAGATACGGACTGGGACTGGGACTGAGACTGAGACTGAGCCTCGGAGTGGGACTGGGGTTGCGACTCGGAATGGGACTGGAACAAAATACAATCCACCCTCTGGGACTGGCAATAAGATATGAAGAAGAATGAGAAAAACTTGAGAGAAGGGAAAAGAAAGAAAGAGGAGGAGACTGAGAAAGAGATAGAATGAGACGAAAATGGAGATAGAAGAAGCGAAAAATACGGAGGGTGGAGTGAATACGAAGATTAGGAAAAGGCGTAGAGGGACGAGGGCAGATTTAGACGGAAACAGCTTATTAAAATGTATGCAGATAAACCAAATTTAGGGCAGAACAACATCTGCCGGGCCTGCTAGTAATTAATAAAAAACTATGCGCTTTAATGTTAAAAAATTAAAAATGTCGACGTCGATCTGGTACATCCAACGATTCCTGAAGACGACTTCTAATTGAAGTCGAAATATCGACAAATAAAAAAACGACAATATATAACATAAAAAGTTTTCTTTGTTTGTTATTTAATATTGTATGGCCTCGAGCGCGACAATTTACAAACATTTTTACAAACTAAAAGCCAAAAGACCAACAAAAAAAAAAAAAAAAAAATTGTTAAAAAATTAAAATAAAGTAAAAATACAAATTATTTGAAATTATATTTTTTCTTTGCCTTAATCACAGTGCATGTTTTTGTATTGATTGATTTTTGTATCCTTGTAGTACAGCGAATATTTGACAGCTTTACAATCATTTGAAAGTAATCTTTGCTAAATTTTCTCACCAAAAGATCTAAAAAGTTGCCGACTGACGTATGAAGGTTGTTTTGAATAGCTAAGTCATTCATCTTCAGAAGTTACTTCCATAGATATGTACATATGTATGTAAAAGCTTTGAAATTACCCTGCAGGGAAAACAATAAATAGTGACTCAAAATTTTGATTCACAGCTAAAGCTACAGCAATGAATAGAACACTAGCAATGGAAATTTTTATCGAATTTCGTTATTTTTTTATATTCGATATTTTAAGAATAAAAACTCCTATGAATCTTGTTTTCGAAAAATATCGAACAAATCTTTTCAAAATTTCTAACTTTTTATTTGGAGTTCTCTGATTTCTTTTTAGTATGAAGTTTTGTAGCACAATAAATTTTAGTCTAACCAATTACAAGTTATACACCTCTCAAAATTGATATTGATTTTTGAATTTTTTTGTTTCGAAGGGTGTTTTTGATTCATCATACAAAGTGTAAACATTCTTTTTTATGTGGAAGAAAATATAAAACACCATCAGTGCGAGTTTTGAGAAACCTGTAACTTGATGACGCAATAAGTCTAGACAACAAAAATTTTATGGCCCGGTCATGAATTTTAAAGTAGTATGGAGGGAGAATTTTTAGTATTATTTTGCTACTTTTTAACGGCCCTTGTAATGTAATGTGTGGGTAAAAGCCACATTGGAAACGGGGACATGAAAAGAGAAAAGAGATTAAAATGGGAAGAAAAAGTAGAAAAAGTTGGGGTAGAAGGAAGTTTTTCGAACAGGCAAACAAAAAAAAATATTCCAACATTTTCTAGGTGATCAGATGATCTAATCATTGCAAAGGTTTCGACGTAGGCTATGTTTGTTTCGTTTTGTTTCTAACACACTGTGTTTTGAAACTGGCCGTAGTGTCAAACCAGTGTGGAACGAACGTCTAAAACTGTCAAAATTGCCGGTGTTGGTGCCATCGGGATCGACACAGGGATGCAAAAATTAAAAAAAAAAGAATAAAATGTATAGTGCAATACATTAGACCTGTCCAAAATTTCACTAAAGCTAAGAATGGAGAATACAAAGACGCGTTATATCGCTATATCAATATCAAGAATCCAAACACGGAAGTACACTCAGAGAAAAAACCGTTCTAAAACGAACGAAACAAGTTCAAAATTAAGAACATTCGTTGACAAAATTCTGTTAAGTACGTTTTTTCTTAACTTGTGACCGATGGGCTTGTTTTAAGAACAGTTTTTCCAAGCACACCGTTCGTATTTTATGACCACTTTGGTATTGATGTGTGAACTTTCTGTGCTCATTTCAAGCACTACTTGGGCCTGATTTAGGATTTTTCGTTCTCACGCTTCGAGAACGATTTGGGGCCGATTTAACATTTTTCGGTCTCAATTTAAGAACGGTTCGTACTTGATTTTTGGTGGGAGGGAAAATATTTTTTTAAATATATTTATTTAATTTTTATTAATAATAATATTTTTGTCATAAATAAAGAATATTTACAACAAAAAAATTGTTATTAAAATTCAAAAGTTTAAGAAAAAATGCATAATAAGCATTTTTTCATACATTTCTCTTTTTGAGAAATTATTCTTATTTAAAGATGTAATCTGCATATATACTTAAAACATTTCATAACAAGTTTGAGAATTACCTGTGGATATGTGAATGGAACTGAACGAAAAATAAGAGTTAAAAAAATAGAACAAAAAAAATTGTATTAAAAAATTCAGAGTTTGGTGGTGATCGAACTCGCGCAACACGATCGCAAGCGCAACATCATAGCCGCTGGGCCACTACAACTGCTTTATAGCTGCTGCCAAATGGTGTATTTAACATTATAGTGCACACGAATTGTACCGTTTTTTTTTTCTTGGGCTTGATTTAAGAACATCGTTCTCATTAATAGAACATTTGTTCATATTTTAAGACCGGCCGTTCGTTTTTCAAGAAAATGGTGTCAGTTCAAGAACAAGGTTGTTGTTTTAAGAACAGGTCGTTCGTTTTTCAAGAACAAAAAAGTAAGAACATGAAAAGCTTGAGTTGAGACCGGTGGTGCTGGATTTTAGAACGGCGTTTTTCTCTGAGTGTAAAGGTTTTCCACCCGTTCTAAAGTTATCGGCGAAAAACCGTACAATAGCTACAACATTAATTGCATGTCTAAAAAGTAGAACCCTGCCAAATCAGCCTTCCCAAGAAATGAACAAGAAAAATTATTTTGATCAGCTCTGAACGAAGAGCTGATACATATCTTACTTGTAAACCTTTTACAATGGTTCTTATACTTTCAAAAAACCGAGTATGATGGTACTAGAGGTAATATGGAAAATATTTAAATGCATTAGTAGTAAGGATTAGTGTTCAGAACTCTACATTTTCCTACAGGGCGTTTGCGGATACATGTTAACATAAGTATTTAACAGTCCTTATTGACGTTTTTATGTACTACTTTTATGTTTTGAATGATGTAAATTTTTAATACACATTTCAAACAGCCTCAGGCATATATGATACAAGCACGATATTCAATTGTTTTCAGATTTATTAAAAGTCAAATAAAAAAAAAAAACGATAATTGATTGAAAAATTGCTACTGGTGTTTGGTAAGATTGTCTTTTAAGGACAAGCCCAGACATTGTGAGAAAATTATCGGTTAGCTTCTAGTTAAATTTCGGTGTACGCAAGCGAAATTGGCAAATATATTCTTTTGTTTTAAGTACGACACTTTTTCTGGTGGAGTATCTCAGGTACGGTAGCTGAAGGGCTATCAATTTCTAAAAACCTTCTTAAATTAAGGTGGATAGATTTTTGTTTCGTACGGCGCGTAGGAGACTCGGACTGTACATGAAATTCTATGAATAATAGCTCAATTTCGAACATAATACTATTTTCACACAGAGGGCTTATTGAATAATAAAGGCGGTTTTCTACATTAAGACGCTTATTGAGCTCAATCTTCCCTACAAAATTCGAATCTATTATTATTTCATTAGTAGCTAATCGAATGTCTAATGAAGTCAAAAGCACAATGCAACTCTGTTGGCAGCGTTCTGCTTCCGTTTCCGCTTCTTAGTTTTCAAAGCAAATGTCATTGTCTGCATGGCGGAACGATACAAGGTGGCCGCATCCAACAGCTGATTATAACCTTTTTTATTTGATTTGATACATCAACTACCGGCGCAGTACGATTTTGACATTTGTCCATCGAATTTACAAGTACATGGAATTTTTTTTGTTTGTAGGTATGTCACCATGCTCCCACCTTGTATCGTTCCGCCATGATTGTCTGTCTCATCCTTCATACTAATCGAGCAGTTACTTCTGTGTGAAAGCAAAAAATTTACGATTTCATTAGCAGGTGAAATGAGATCATTAAGTTTCTGTGTGAAAACAGTATAAGAAGCTTTGCATTATTGAGTGCGTTTGTAAGATTTTCAGGCTTAAACTATGTAATCGCAATTTTTAATTAGTGATTTTGGGCCACAGTATAATTTTTATAAATTTTTCCAAAGGAGCTTTTCGGCCGATAAATAAAAAGACAAAAACTTTTGTTTTTTCTTATTCTCCCATGCATTTCGAACACAAAAAAAAAACATCGAAATCCGTAGGAGAATAAGAAAAAAAGAAAGTTTTGTCTTTTTATTTATCGGCCGACAAGCTCCTTTTGGAAAAATTTGCGAAATTTCTTAACTGAGCTGTGTTTTAGGTACACTGAAAGAAGAAAACAGGTATTCAACCAAATTACGAGTCAATTCAAGCGAAAAACTGCTTAATCAATTTCGCACAAATTGATGAACCTAAGTCGACTGTTGCGACAGTCAAGTTACTAAAAAAATGTATCTTTAGTAAGCCATGGCTATTTTAATTAACAATTATTTCTGTCAAGATAAGAATACTTAGGAAAACCGTTTGAAATAACAGATTTTCGTCAACGTTTGAACAACCGTGAAGGCATTTGATATTACTGTGATATGTGCGTCACCATTGTCATATGAACAAAGTAGAGAGCGTACTTAAGTAACTCATTAAAATTTGCGGCAGCTTCTTTTACTAAAATTGATAGTTGTTTGCTATTAAAACGACCAATGAAATCAGTAATTTTTACAGAAAAATCAGTTGGAGTGATTTGGAGTCTGTTATTTTTACAGAATGTTATAAGCTTGAAACCAATAGTTTCTTTTCGGGTGAAATGACTAAATAAATTTGTTTTCTTGACAAAAAACTCGGTTCAATTAATCAATTTCACTGAATGTCTGTATTAGTCTCGTTTCGACTCGATTTCTTAATCACTTAACTTGAAAAAACTTTTTGCTCCAGGTTCCGGGCCCGAAAATCACACGACTCATTAAGATAAACATCCTATTGGATTTTTTAATATGTACGGTTCGTGAAAACGAAATACAAATAAAAATTAATATTAAAATTATTAAGCTACTGCCATAATACGGAAGAATAAAAAAAGTGCTTAACATTGTCTAAAGAAAAAGAATAACACTTGTGCACTTATTATTTTCACAACACCAAGCATTGCTAAAGCCATAAAGGCAATAGAAACACAATAGAAGTTGCCCATGAGTTATGAGGATCGATAACCATTGAGCCATTGGCGCTACTGACATGGTGACAATTATGAGAAAGCAGACCGGCTATCTATGTACAGTGTGCTGTTTTATAAAAAAAAAGTTGAAAAAATTATAGTAAATGATTTTATAGTATAAGAGATGAGCACTGGTTTAGTTGAAATATTATAATCAGACGAGAACATTTATAATGAGTCCATTGTGACGTTTCTCTTTACAATTTATAAATCTTTGGACCTCTTAGCGAAACTTCAGCTATGTCTTTTCAAGTTTATTCAATTTTACTGTTATATAATCTCATTTTAAAAGAAAAAAATTGTGTTCATACCTGGCAAATATTCGAAGTAAAAAAGAGTCTGAGAGGAAAAAAAAGTGAACCTTCAAAAAAAAAAAAAGAAAATAGTGCAGTATTCCAATTAATATTCAATGCAAAACTGTCATTATTTTGTGGTTTCCAATGGAAAGCCAACCCTATCGATTTGTTAGTTGTTAGTTACCGAAATGGAATCGGAAAGTTACCAATTATTTGTTGACAAGTTATCGATGTGTTATCAAAAAGTTATCGTATTGTTATTGGAAAGTTTTTGATTTGTTATCGGAATTTCACCAGTTTGTTAGCGGTGTATTATCGATTTGTTACCGTAAAGTTATCAGTGCTGTCAAAAAGCTATCGGTTTATTATCAAAAGCTAACATTTTTTTCGAAAAGTTAGAAATTTTTTATCAAGATGTTCCCGATTTGCTATCGGTTTTTATCGAAAAGAAATCGATTTATTATCGAAGAAGTATGGATTATTTGTCGAAAATTATCGATTTATTCTCGAAAAATAACCGATTTTAAACTAAAAAATTATCAATTTGATATCGAAAAGTTATCGATATGTAGTCAACAAGTTATCGTATTGTTATTGAAACGTTATTGATTGGTTTGTTTGGATGTCACCTGTTTGTTAACGGCGTGTTAACGATTTGCAGCCGTTAAGTTATCAGCGCTATCGAAGTTATCGAGTTATTAACAAAAGAAATCATTTGTTGTCGAAAAGTTATAAATTTGTTATCAAAAAGTTCTCGATTTGCTATCGGTTTCTTATCGAAAAGGAATCGATTTAGTAGCGAAGAACTATGGATTAATTGTCGAAAAGTTATCGATTTGTTTTCAAAAAAATAACCGATTTTATATTGAGATTTGATATCGAAAAGTTATCGATTTGTTATCAACAAGTTGTGGGCATATTATAGGTTTATTATCGACGATCCATTGGCTTGTTATGAAACAGATACAGATAAAACTTCAATATAAAATGCTGATACATCTGTTACCTATCGATAACAGGCCGATATCTCGGCGATAATTTCGCTATCGAAAAATAATAAAAAACTAACTTTTCGGCATCGGCTCTTACCGTTAAGTAGTCGACGAAGCTTTCTAAACAGCCTGAAATTATTTGTTTTTGGCAAAACAATTAAGAATTCAGCCCTTCAAATAAGGTAAAAGAGCCGACCAGGACCACATTTTTAACTTTTCAAGTTGCTGAACGCGTTAACAAAAAAAATATTAAATTTCGAAATATAGAATTTCAAACTTCGAACTTCGTAAGCCGATATCTATTTTTGGAGGCTAAAACGGAGATAGTACTTTGTTTAATTAAGCTTCAATTTCTACAAAAAAAGTGGGTTTTGTTCAATACCCAAAAAATTTGTTAGCTGACCTAATCATGTGAAAACAACTTCATAGCTTAAAAGGACATTAAACGGAAATGTGAAGCTTCTCAAGGCCAAAATAATGACATATCAATTTTAAAAATCAAGTTATAACGAAAAAACTGTTTCGGATGTATTTCGGAGGATAAAAAAAAAAATAAAAATAAAAATTTCCGAAACCCTCTCAACATAATCTTTAAATTTAGGGGCGGACATTAGCACCTTTTTTTCGACCCAGTCTAATGAACACCTTTTCCAGTACGAACTTCTCTAGTGATTGTTACTCATGCCCTTTTCTTGAGGAACTGCCCTCCAGAAATGCAGTTCAGTTATCGAAGATAACAATTATTAACCGAGTGATCTCGTAAAATAGCATCGAAGTGAAGCGCTGCATAAGAAAAGAAGAGAGTAAAGAATACATTCCTTGCAATCTTTTTTTTTTGTCTAAACGGCCACTAAAGAAAAAAATCTTTATATTTTAAGTCAACGCCAATTCTTAGCTTTGCTATTAAGGCAGAGGGAAGTAGAGGCCATATTACCTACACTTTTCAAGTGCACTAAATTATTTGAAGAATACACGAAGTTCTGATGAGTGCCTTTGCTAGGATCGAAGTAGCCTGAAAATTGGCAACTAGATGCTTAGTAATTAATTAGGGAATTCACAAGGTCTCCTATTCGTCGTATATTCTATGTTTTAAACAAGTTTTATTTTCTAACAACAACTTAAAACTTTACAGTTTACTGATGTGTGAAATATTTTCAGTTACAACAAATGACCATCCCACTGTGATTTAATGACCGTAGGTATGTATGTATATACAACAACGGTCACTGTTCCAGCAGTGAAATAATGTTCAGTAGCATTTTGAGTTGTCATAATTTTTGAATGATTGCCCTATTGTTGGCAGCTATATATTCATGTTCATGGTGGGTGGGTAAGAATGTATGTATGTATTTATGATTGTAAATATGAATAGTTATTTTGAAAAATTAACAATTGTGCGAACACCCACAGAGCTTCGTATTTAATAAACCAAAAGGCATGCAATATTCAATTATTCGTTCAATTGTCTGTCCAACTACAAAAATTATTTGTATGTGACTGCACATGTATATACATATGCATATGTTTGATAAGGTATGTAAATTAATGCACATGGCCTTCTTCAAGTGATATGAATTCAAGATGTGTGATAAATTTGCATATAGTTATGGAAACGGCATGGAAGGCTGTGAAAAGATGTTTAATGAAAGATGAGGTCACCCATTATCAAAAATCGTACAACCAATTAGTCAATCAGACATTTGGAAATGCGAATAGTTACTTGAAAATGAGAAAGCGTAATTTGAAAATGAGATTTATAAATTGTAAATTAGATTAGTCAGCTGTAAATTAGAAAGCGTCAAATGCAAAAGCGAAAGCGTTATATGGATTGAGAATAGACAATTGTAAATGCGAAAGCATCACTTCGGTATGAGAATAGTCACTTGTAAATAAGAATAGTCAATTTTAAATGCGAAAGCGTTATTCGTAATTGAGAATGGTGAGTTGCAATTGAGAATAGTGAATTGTAAATGCGAAAGCGTAATTTGGAAATGAGATTAGTCAATTGTAAATGCGAAAGCGTCACACGGAAATGAAAACAGTAACGTGTAAATGAGAAAGCGTCATTTGAAAATTAGAAAGCGTCAGTTGTAATTGAGAATAGCTACTTGTAAATGGGAAAACTTAATCATAATTGCGAAAGCGTAATATGTAAATGAGAATAGTCATTCGTAAATGAGAAAGCATTAAATGAAAATGCGAAAGCTTCATTTGTAATTGAGAATACGTAGTTAATTAAAAATAAGAAAGTATCTCTTAAAAGTGCAAAAGCGTCATATGGAAATGAGAATAGTCAAATGTAAATGCGAAAACGTTATATATAAAATAAAAATTCGAAAGACTTATTTGTTATTAAGAATAAAATTTGTCAATTTTATGTATAAGTATAATGTAATGGTTCCCTCTCGTTACCCATTTCCCACCACTGTACAAGAACTTGGACTTCTCGCCCCATCGGGTTAGGGGGCTTAGAATAAACCCGCGGTAGGTATGCCTGTCGTAAGAGGCGGCTAAAATAACAAATTTATTCAAGGGGTTGTGTAGCGCTCTGGCTACCACGAACTCCCGATGGATGTAGGGGTGGGGGCGGCAGCTATAGCCTAGAAGGTTGCGCGTGGTCATACCAAATAGTTCCCGAGATGGTCGGGCTAGTAGCTTTATAGCGCTTGTTACCAGGACGTATCGGATCTGCATCCTGCAAAGGCACGCCCAAATCGATAACTGTCCCCAAAGCATTCGGGGAGTGTCCTTATAGCTACAACAACAACAAAAACAACTTGGACTTCTCTTCAAAAAATGCAAACGGAGTCCGAAGTCCGAGGGACACAATGGGAATAAATAACAAAGCCTTATTAATACCTAGTGTTATTTTAGTGAAGTAAATAGTAGTTAAATACCACCCAAAAAGCTAACCACGGTTTTAAGTTATTTAAGCAATAAGTTTGGCTTTGCTTTCTCATTTACAAGTGCCTATTCTCATTTCCATATGACGCTTTTGCATTTTCAAGTGACTAATCGCATTTACAATTGACTAATCTCATTTTCAAATGACGCTTTCACATTTACAATTCACTATTCTCATTTACAACTGACTATTCTCATTTACAAGTGACTATTCGCATTTCCATGTAACGCTGTCGCTTTTACAATTGACAATTCTCAATTGCAAATTACTCTTTTGCATTTACAATTCACTATTCACATTTACAACTGACTATTCTCAATTACAATTGACGCTTTCGAAATTTAATTTAAAGTTTTCTAATTTACAAGTGACTATTCTCATATCGAAGTGACGCTTTCGGATTTACAATTGGCTATTCTCATTTACATCTGACGCTTTCTCATTTACAACTGCAAATGCGTAGATCTTGTGTCTGTGCTGGAAGCAAAGGACTTTAGTACAATAGTAGTTCTTGCATATAATGCTCTCATTCCCGTTGGCGAAATGCAAAATCATAATTTGAGTCCATGCCATATTTTCTAGAACTTTATTAACTAACTGCAGAGGATGAGAGAGGAGCTATCAAGACAAATACTTTCTCTTGTGATGTGTGATTATGAACACCATGACAGAACCATACAAGGTGGCAGCACGGTGACATACCTACAAGCATAAATAAAATTTCCATGTACTTTGTTTTTGTAAATGGATGGACTTATGTTAAAATCGTGCTACGCCAGAATTTGAAATGTCAAATCATCAAAAAATTACAAATCAGCTGTCACCGTGCTGCCACCTTGTATAGTTCCGCCATTATGATTTTCAAACGAAATACTACAACAAAAATTATGTATGGTACACATAGAAAGAAAGTTTGAGTACACAGTTTACGGACGAGATGTTTACTGCTTACGCTTGGTTTACACTTGGTCAAATTTGACTACAACCTTAGCCATATCAATGAAAACGGCTTGTCATACAAAGCCAAAATCGTTTGGCGGTGGTTTTGACTAAAAAAAGACATTAAATTGAGCAAGAAGTAAAAACCACGATTTTCCAACGTTATGGCAAATTTGAAATTTTAGCATGGGTTTTGACCACGCACTGCTTTTTCGACTTCTAGTCAGTAATATGACATTAGACCCCATCAGGCCACCAGGTAGCATAACACAGTTTTCGACGTCAGACATTTTCACCTAATGAAAACCACGCATTAGAGTACAACCGAAAACTGATTAGCTGCCTAAAAACATCTCAGTCGCTGCGTTCTCACGGAGGTGGAGGTCGAATATTTTTCCGAAGCTCTTATCTAGACATGCTCTTGATAAACTAGAAGAAGAACTTTACTGTACGAATGATACTAAGACAGGAAGCATTTCTTGGGTTCGGCAAGTATCTAAAGGGCTGCTATGGCTGTGGGCCGGCCATATAAATAAATAAATGTAAGGTGCGATAACCTCCGAAGAGATTTTAGGCCGAACTTCTCTTCTAATTTGCGTCGTGCTCCTTTTTAATTTTTCTTACAAATTGGCGGGACGCCGAACGGCATCTGCAAGGCATATGAGTCTTCACTGAGAGCATTTCATGGCGACTCCGCTTAGAGAATTTTTCTTCTAATTGAAAATGCTTGTTTCTAAAATTTTGATGTTGCTTTTCCCGGGGTGTGAACCCAGGGTCTTCGGTGTGGTAGGCGGAGCACGCTACCATCACACCACGGCGGCCGCGACATAAATATGTAAATATGTGAATATACGCATAAATACGCATGCTTGCTACATATATGTACATACATATGGATATAGAAATGAAAATAGTAGTCACAAAACTGATTCTCAATTCTTTCAGTTGCAGCTCAGCTCATTCTCAATTTCTTCTCCCGCATGTAGTTGCCACACTTGATTGTTTCGAACAAAACTTGTAGTATAAATGTTTGACGTAACATTTTAAAACGAGAACTTGTAAGTTATAGAGAAGTAAAGAATCAAATCGCAAGAAGGTAATTCACCACTGGAGTAACTTTACATGTAATTCGGAAAGTTTAATTTTCGTAACACTTTAAGTTGAAACGATTCTAAAATAACTCAAACTTTTATTTTGCCGGAACCATCAACATTAAAAAAGGAAGTTTTGTTATTATCTTATTAGATTCGTTCGCGTGAGTGAAAATTCATAAAAACTTGAACAAAATGTTACTAACTTTGGAAAAATCCTGTTCGTTCAAACAAAACTTATGCAACAAGAGGGCGCAATTTTGCATTTCGCTTGGACTAGAATTTGCAAAATTGTACCCGATAAATAGGTGTCCCGGTATCTCATAATTTTTTGGAGAATAAATTCAAAAAAGGGTTTTTTCGTTTTGTATTGATAACTGAAAAACTAGTTTTTATTATGTTCCCATTTTGTGTTTTTTCGATCTGATGGTTTTCTTATTTTGGTGTTTTCTTTTAACAAGTGGCACCATCGTCATAAGTACAAAGAAGAGGGCGCAGTGAGTGCAAAATTCTCTTTGAAATTTACTCATGTATTGACTGTTGATCGCTGTTGAAATGACCAGTGAGATCAGTTCTGTTAACAGAAAAATCAGTTAGATTGATTAGAAATTTGTAAATTTTACAAAATTTTGTTAACTTAAGAGCTACAATTTCTCTTCTGTTGCAATGACTAAACTAATTTGTTCGTTTGACAAAGAACTCGGTCGAATTAGCCATAACTCGATTAATTTCACCGAATCTCCGTTAAGTCAAGAACAACAGAACCGATTTGCTGATTTTACTAGCACCATTTCTTTCAGTGTAAGGATCGCTGTAAGTCATATGGTACTTGTAATAGTCCATTCAAATGCTCTTAATTCGTATATCAAAAGTTTAAGGACAATAAAATGAAAACCAATTTTTTTTTTGTTTTTGATGTTTGACATTTTAGTTTAGGTTGAAAAGTATACTCGCAGTTTCCACTGATTTAGGTTTTTTTCTCTATTTAGTTAAAAATTTAGGTCAACTCAGCTTAAATCTGCAACTTGGTGATAATATATCGATGGTTAAGAATCGATAATTTTTCGGAAAAATCGATTGCCTTGCAACAACAAATCGATAATTTTTGATAACAAACCGATAACTCGTCGAAGAAAAATCGGTCACTCATTGAAAACTTGTGTTACCCATACTGTGAGCAAAGAAGTTTTCATTCACATCAATTAATATCTCTACTCAGCGGCTCTTTTTTAAATTATTTCATCGTATTTGGAAGCGATTGATAAAATCTGCCCCAGTATGAATTATGTTCTGATTGTAACCTTGTATATCTTCAATATTTACTTTATTTCAAGAACTTTTTTCACTATCCCTACCCGCAAAACACAACAAACTACAAAGATTTTAGAGTAAAATTTACAACACGACGGATTGGTTAAGTCTAATTATGTGAGTAAATAATATTTGATAAGCATTTGTGGCCTTTTTGCTGAAAATTGGCATTACATTAAACTAATGTGGCATAACTAAAACCTTGATTAAAGATGTGAACATGAGTACTTAAAATCTCTTTGCATATTAGTCATACATGGATGGGTTAGAGCTAAAACGGACAAAAAAAAAAAAAACAAAAAAAAAAAAGAACTAAGTGACAAAACCAACAACAGCGCTCAGCAACAAATAAAAAACATGAAGTGCATACTGAACGTTTAAAAAAATTACAAAATTTGCTAAACCAGTAAATTCCTTTGCTATTTTTTTCATTATCTACTTGAAAAAAAAGCAATTAGACGCTGTTGTACTTTTGTTGTAAAAACTTGTTGATATTTTTAAACGCTCATTGCCAAGTGGTTGCAATACTGCGGCTTCTACTTACTTATACGAATTTCGTGATGCAAAGTCGACCACAACAACAATGCACTAGAAACACTTCGAAAATTGCAAAGACAACAAAACCAACAACAACAACAACTATAATATCTACAACCGCTTAGTAAGACAAAAGAATATTTCGCAATTAACATAAAATTTGTTTGTTGAATATGGCAGCGCGCACAAACTAAGCCAACTAAACGCGACTTTAAAGCATGAAGGCTCGCAGCTTATTCAATGACAACATGTACCAAGACAACGACAACAACAACATCGTGGAAAAATAACAACAATGCACTGTGTACACTATAACAGTGGGGTATAAAAAATTTCAATTTCATTTGTCATTTCGTCACGTTCAGTTTTTTGTTGACCATAAAAACCGACAAAACAATGATGAGCTTATGGACTTTGATGGACGTCGATTAGCCGACGAAAGACTTGACCAGCCGTAGCACTGCGCAGAACTATGTAAAATACAAATGCATCAACGTTTCACATATTCTTCAGGTGGATGCAACGTATCCCATCTTACGTGTTGTTTGGTAGGGCGCATGAAAATCTCGTACATAGCGCGCGAAACATGAGGTATGGAGAGGCCAACAGTAATACAACTGTTTAAAAATATTTATCTATATGTATATAAATAACAACAAGTTGTTATTGTCATACGAAGGGCTTAAGCCGTGGTTACTCACGAACGTACGTAGAAAAAACGTGTCAGCTGACACGACCTATCTTATGAGTGTGCAATGTAAACGAAAACTCACCGACGTGCAACGCCCGTACGTACGTAGCCCGGAACGTAGAAATCAAAACAATTTTGATTTTTTCCGTAAGAACGTGTCAGCTGATCGCTCTCTCACTAGACAGAGTTGCCTAGTAAACTTTTGTGCGCTAATTTTTGACCGTTTGCAATTTTATGCAAAAGCGCCTAATTAAAGTTTGAAAAATTGTGAAAATAATTCGAAATAATTATGTAAAAGTGCTGATTATAAATATTTAATCTATTTATACTTATTTAATAGTATTCCGGCCTTTTACAATATCAAAAATTAAATTGGAAAAAGTTGATGTTTCCATAAGCATACATGCAAAATGGTCAATGGCAACAGTGCTTATCTGTAAACAATACACACACAAATATCTTATGTACATGTACACAGACGCACACATTGATTCCTACGGGCTTGAGAGTTCGGTCAAACGTGCTTCGTACGACAAACGTCCTTACGTACGGCACACGTCGGTGGGTAACTGCCGCATAACTTGTTGTGCCGCATGTGGCGGTAAAAATACACGCAAAACTCAGCGCGCTCGAGGTTGTTGGAGCTAAGGGCGTAAACGTCAAGGGTAACGCTTTTAGTGATGTAGTAGCTGCTAATCCATGTGTATGTGTTATAAATGTATATATATAGTTTTTCGAGTATATTAGCCTTTGCTGCTAAGCTAAGTACTGCTAAAATGTGCATATATACCTGCGTGCACAAAAATAGCAGCAAAAATTATTAACAAATTTTATCAGTTATTAATTTTTTACATATTTTTTGAAGATCACGGGTTCGAATCGAGCTCAAGGCCTTAACAATAATTATTTGTCATTATAGCGACGAAAAAACACACACTTCACAAGATTTTTCCACGCCTTGATTAGTGCGCCTCCAAGCGGAACTTTTTTTGACAGGTATCTTACTGCATTCGGACGCTAAAAACGTTTAAAACCTCAGTCCTCTAGCTTAAAGGGAAATCATATCGTAACTACAAAAGAAGTTTCAAGTTGTACCTCAAGTGTACAAGTCTTTTAGCGACCACACCCTTCGTTCTATTTTCTAAATACCGCGATCAAATGCATCTTAGCGAAACTTTTTGTGACAGGTATTTCACACTTTTGGCCTCTAAAATATGTTTAAAATTTGAAGCCACAAGCTTTCCGGGAAGTTCCATTTTGTTGAACGGCTAAACAATTTAAACAGACAGGCATCAATTAAGTAAGTACAGTGTAATTTTTGTTGCTAGTTTTATGCACACAGGTGTAAGTACATATACATATATTTGTTGCACTTTATTGTACTCGTCTCTTCTCGCCCTAATGAAGTACCAAAAACCCCATTTATTTGCAATTAAATTGTATGTATGTATTTTTGGAACTGGGCTCAATCATTTTGAGCTAGAAATATTTTACAGTTGATTGTTCTTCTATACTCGTTTTTTTTGCCTTGGTTTTAATTAGACCTTGAGCTTCATTTTTGTTTACCACAACTGTTGGTTAGTTTGGAAAACATTCCATTAAAAAACTCCCTATCTTAGAACTCTTTTGAAAAAACGGTATATCTTAGAATTCAGTTGAAAATAGTCCTATCTCATTTTTTTTCTATAAACGCCCTATCTAATGTCAATATTAATTGTACTCATACTCAGATAATGTATTTTTGAAATAAATTCTGAGATAGAACGTTTTTGAATAAAATTCTGTTCGTCAAACGAATTTTAAAATTTCGCCCTATTCATTTCTTCTAACTTATGTTCTACAACGGTCCCAGTGGTAACAGCGCAGAAGGAGTTGTTTGCTTTGATCTCTCCAGACTGGCTAGTAAATTACATTCTGTGGACATCAGCAAGCACCATGTGACAAAGCTTGTGGCAGAGAGTGTGGTTAGGAAAAGTGACGAGAAGAGTTCTTTAAAATCACAGAAGGATTTTCGGAAAGTAAAACCTAAATGCCCTCTTGATCACTGTACCTGACAGATGATTGTCAAAAAATCAAAACTATTCAGCGTACAGCTTTCGAGCTCCGGGGGTGCAAGGCGTGGCTCGATACCGGCGTCCAAAGCTTCCGAGAGGACTATAAACTATCTACATACTGCTAGTGATATTACGAACATGTGATATGATGCTATACTCAGGTCCATATTATATGGAATGATTGTATGATGAATAATATGGAACGTAATAAAACTATAGGCTCATTTTGTCATGCCTAGGTTACAGTGCAGTTGTTGTGCTTGTAGAAGACTACATAAACTCCCGAATGGTTTGAAAAGTGTTATAAGCTCTGATATTTCTTATGTGGATAGAGATACGTTGAAGCTTTTAAGTTATTCCACCTCCTCCTACTTGAATATGCTTAAAGATTATTTTGTTAAAAGACTCACCCAACGGAGGTTAGGTTGACAATTATTTGGTATGCCAGACTTGAGCTATTTCATACGTTTTTGTTGAAAAATCTAGCACCTTGAAACAAAGATGATATGGTAACCTTGAATTTTCCAATAGATCAATACCAAGAGAGCGCCTGGAGGAAGAATAAGGACTAAATTTTAACATTTCTCTTCGGGTGAGGGGAGTCCCAAACTCAAAAGTTGATTGACAGCTGTAAAAAAGCGGAGCGGTTTGTCTCCTCTTATTGTCTGTTCTCTGAGACGTATGGAGCTAAGTAGAAGAATGATAGTATTAGCTCGTGGGTGTCTCTTCCCTTTGAGACACCTGCGCTTGAAGTCCCTAAATAGTGAATACTCATGGCAGTAATTTCGAAAACGGTTTCTATGCTCTCGACGTCAGATTCCCAAGATCTCTTGGAATTCGATTTGAAAAAGTTTTGAGCACCCTACCCTTCGCCGCAGCTAAAGCTGCATAGTAGCGGAATAATGCAAAGCAAAGTCCTGATGTGGGCTGATATTCACATGTACTAACAATGTACAGCAGCGAACATGAAAATAGCAATTGCAATTTTTATCAAATTGTCAATTTAATTTTTTTCTTACTTTCGCTAGTTTAAGAAAAAAGCTCTCATTACTGAAACTATGCAAGACAATTTCAAAAACGATTTTAAAAAAATACGAAAATTCCAAAAAATTTTACGAAGATGTCGAACTTTTTATTTAGAGTTTTCAGAATTTTCTTAAGTATGCTTAAAACTGCAATCATTTTGTGTTTCTTAAAGTGCAAATTATAAGAAGCTCTCAAAATTCCTATTGATTTTGAACAATTTTTTATTCCGCTTTTTATTTTTTATATGAAAGTCTCTCTAGAAAAAAATTGTCAAAAATCAATACGAATTTTGAGAGACCTATAACTTGTTTTTTGTTAGATCAAAGTTGTCTAGGCTTAAAAACTACATATTCAAAAAAAATTCAGAAAACTCTAAATAAAAAGCTTGGAATTTTCGTAAAATTTGCTCGGGTTTTCGAATTGTACTAAAAACGTTTTTGAGATTGGCTTGCAAAGCTTCACGCTTAAGATTTATTGAAATTTTTTCTTGAATTATCGTAAATAAAAGCATTAAAAATTTAATTCACAAATTTTGTTAAACATTTGCACTGCTACTTTCATGCTCGCTGCTGTATGTATGTATGTATGTATAGATTTGTTTACGTGCAGTACAGTGGCAAGTTGTTAGATGTCAAGATAGCTAGATTTGTGTTTGTGGTGTTTTAAAGCTTTGAGCTTTCAAGTAAGTTGGCGGCTCCACGTAGCGCTTCGTTGGCCACGACAACCCAACTCCTTTAGTATGGCAAAGCCAAGAACGGTGCAAAGCAGCGCGGCATCTTTGAACTTTTGCGCTCCAACACTTTAAATAACAAAAAAACAAACAGAGAGTTTAGAAAGGATGCAAAAGAAATAGAAAAAAACGCTGATATTTTAGACTAAAAAGTAGATTTTCAAAGCGCATATGCGGTTCGCATGTGGAACAGTTGTTGTTGGGTATTAATTTTATTTAACTTCATTTCATTTGTAGCACTGCGCATTCGCTCAACTTGCCGCAAAATGCAGAGCAACAGGAACGACTGCCCAACTGCTGGTCCCGCATGCTGCCATTGAGTTGGTAGATTAGGTGGAGTCCGGTGTATTGTGGTACTGATGACCCATCAGCTATATACATACATATGTCATTGTAACATAAAAGTTCACTTTTTAATTGCCCGCTTTGACGCGTTCGAAAAGACATTGGACTGGCATTTTTACGAGCGAATATGGTAAATGTGAGCGCGCGCAAATCTGACAACACCACCATCACCGTTTTCGCCGTCGTCTATGTAAAATGCTTCCATCAAGTCAACATAAAATGCAAATCAAGTTTAAGCTTAAGCCAGCAATCGAAGTATATCTCGTATATCTCCTCTACCATGTACTTGGGAGCCCTATTGCGCATGCGCGCATTAAGCTGAATACTCTTATGATCACCTCATTATAGTTTTCTCAGTGGAATTTAATTTTATAGGCAGTACTTGAACTTGAACATGTTCCCTCGAAATATTTGTAATCTAATGGAGATAATATTAAAAACAACATGTAACTGGACAAGAAGTTCAGGACTCGGGGTCAATCCGGAAAACTGTACTTGTTCTCTTCACACGAAAAAAACAACACGCCGAATCTGATATATGGTAGTTTTACTGGATAGAAAACTGTTCTGGCAGAGCGAATAAAGAAAGCAACAACACCGTTTTACTCCTATGAGCAATTGGCACATCTAGGGGTTTTTCTCACAAAGTAGTACTTTGGATGGATACAGCCGTTGTAAGTCGAATTCTACTGAAAGATGTTCTGATTTGATTGCTGGCACTTACGAAAATCACGAATCTCAAATGCTTCAGAAAAGTGCAGGCGAGCTCGAAGTTTTGCGTTAGCGGCACTCTTGTCTGCAAGCCAACGGAGGCGTTCAACGTTTCGCTGCACCTGCCACCAATGGATTTGGTCGGGAAGAAAGTAGCCGTTATCCTAGCCCCACGAGATAGTAAAACCGGCAGTTGGAAGAATGGAGAAAGTGCTTATGCTAAGATTTTGAGCACCAGTTCCTCAGTGTTTCAAAACCAATAAAATAAACAAGTAATCGGCGCGGTTTACCTTCGAGGAGATTAAGGGTGATCTCCTCCAATTTGCCTGGTGCTACTTTTAATTTTCACTTCAAATTGGCGGGACGACTATATCGAATTCTAACGGTATCTGCAAGGCACATTTTCACTGAGAAGCTTTCCATGGCAGAAATGTACTCTAAGTGTTTGCCAAATAATTACCGAAGGGCGACCAAGCTCAAAAAACTTGTGCGCTACGATCACACCACGGCGGTCACAAAACCAAATACTGGCTGTATTATACTCATATCCACATGTTAACTAAGATCTACATAGCGTGCACTCCCACAAGACAAGAATGGGCAAATTGGGAACGTGTTGATGGAAGTAGGGGCTGGTATCTTTTTTCCGGGACTGATACTTTCCGACAACTGTAGAGCTGATGAGATGCCCAGGAGGGGTACGGCCGCCCATATCCATCCCGTGAAATTAATGTAAGTGCTAGCACGAACACTTTAAGGAGGGAAAATATGCTCTGGTTAGTGCAGATACATGCAAATCAATGTCCGTTTGGCCTTCCCTTTATAAAGGATGAATGACTTTCTTTTGATCTTAAATAAGTAAAAAAAAATATAGATACTGGTAAGGATTCAAACTGGTCTGTTCTCACGACACTAAGATTAGAATCGAATCCTGCGAATCAAATTTTGTTCGACCTTGCTATGAAAAAGGATGCATAAACTCTTTTGACCTTGAATAAGTAGGTGCTATGAACGCTGGTAAGGGTTCTCACTAGACCCTGTTTTAGAAAAATCACTGCCTATAGTATGATCCGCAATTAATGACGCCAATGCAGATGTTTTGAGGAGGATGAAAGTCTGTCCGAGCCTACATTTATCATGTGTGCCAGCTTTCCGACAATCTTTTACTAGTCTGTCTCTAATGGTGAAAGATCTAGTTAGGAAACTCCAAACTTCACTTCGAATACATACATATATTGCCGTTGTAAGCTCATCACCCATGCAGGTCCTTTTGAAGTCCCTATAACCTGAGTACTAGACTGCGTATAATATGTTATGTATCATCTTTTGAATGAAACGGCGGCCATCCACAACAAGCTCAGAGTTAGTTGAAAATAAGTAAACTTATGTGTTTGTGAGGTGGATTTTGTCGAAGCCCAGGTAACACTCGTTTAACTCACTGAAAAGTAGAAGTCACAGCGACAGACTGAGTCGGGGATAGGTCCCAGGAGGGCATTGATGGGTTATGGGTAACAGTCGTGTAAGCGATCGTGAGATTAGCCGAAGATCTGAGGTTGTAGTTTCTTAAGCAGCTAGCAAGGATTGTGGCAGTAACACTGGGGCACTTGCGATATGTCGCTGGATGTCAAAGGTTCACGGTAGCAATGGTATTAATTGAGACAACAACAACTGAACGGATGTATGCTTGAGGGGGGTATCAAAGGCGATATTTAATGTTCGTTCGCTGAATACCCTCGCCACAAAATTTGTATGAATGCCCATGTTGTTGAGCGCGCTGCTGTATTATAGTCTGGTTTTAGCCGAAGGTGTGTGTATCTTTTACAGCGCAACGTTGCATATTAGGAACTTATTTTTAAACATGGACGAGGATAATTTCTCCATAGGACCATATTTCCAAGAAACTATAGCCTGGGCTCATTATTTATTGTCTTCTTCGGGATTCGTATAGGAACTTTTCAGAAAGTTGTCTGGTTCTTTATGGTTTCAGTACGTTTCTTTTTTCAAGTGTTATAGGTATCAGTTTGATAACAAACTTATGAGACGTCTATAACACATCGATAACTTGTCGTTAACAAATCGTTTCATTCCGAATAAAAATCCATATGAAATTCGATTAAAAAACGATTTCTCATCGGTAACATTTCTTATCGATAACAAATTTATAACACTTTCATAACAAATTGATAACTCGTCTTGGATGACTTGTATTTATCTCCTCGACAGCACGCCGGCAAAAAAGCGACAGTAAACAGGTAGAAAACCGATAACTCGCCGAAAGTGAGTGGGTAACACCCTCATAAATCGCCGATAACAATCCGATAACTCGACGATAACAGTTGTTTACGATAAGGTGCTTTGAACACTTCGACAGCGTGTCATCCGGCTTCGGTTTTGGGTTATCATCTTTGCTTTTCCCTCCCCTCTCTTTAGTTTCTTCTTGCCTACCTCCCACCACTTCCCCACATTACGCCTACACTTCGGCTTTCACTTACGGGTCCCGAAGATTTCACTGAGATTAAAGAATAAAATGCGCTTAACAAAGCGAAGCTCATTGACATTGATGACAGGCGCGCGCATATAGATATTAAGCACCCCAAAAAATATACAAACATTTTCCCACACACACCGTCTGCGGCACTGAAAGTGATTGGCGGTGTTATGAGCGCTGTGCGCGCATGTTCATTCTGCTGCAAAGTTAAAGTGTCCATAAACTAATTTTCCAAACTGCCGTGTTCGATTGGAATGTGTTGCACTCGTTTCTCTGCTTAGCACAGCTAAGTTCGACTGCGTGGCTATACCTGAATACATTTTGCAGGGTGGAAGTTTAAATGCTGGGGTGGTTCGAAAAAGCTTTGATACTCCGCTGTGAAAAAATTTTCTGTCATAATATTTTTCAGAACGCGGGTTCGAATCGAGCTCAATGCCTAACAATAATTTTTTATCATTATTATTGTTATGATAAATTTTTTCTCAATTGATCAGTAGGCCGATATAACAACAAAAATTGTTAATACATCCCAGAGCACGGGGAAAAAAGTGTCAATAAAATAAGAAAATATGGCAGCATTGCCATCAAACAAGTCCAATTTTCACTTCCATTCTGCAACAGATGTCGCAGTGTTGTGAATATCAATTGGCACGAACCAGAATAGAAATAGGATTAATGAAGACAAACAAAAAACCGCTGTGATGGCTGAATGGTTATAGCAGCGGCGCCTAAACTTTGCCGATGAAGGAATTTAGCAGTTCCCGAACGGGATCTATACAACGAGCTTTGGCAGTTATTTAAAGTTTTTCTTTCTTCTATTCTAATTAAAAAAAAAAAAAAATTTTCAATTAATAAAAAATTTATCATAACAATAATAATGATAAAAAATTATTGCTAGGCCATGAGCTCGATTGGAACCCGCGATCTTACAAATCAGTAAGCCGATATAACAACAAAAATTCATAATATTTTTCATTTGACCGACTCGTCAGCTTATAGCTTCCATGAGAATGCGCTACTGAAATACGAAAGTGTAAGTGGAAGCCTGAGAAAATACACTATGTTGAGGCGGATAGACAAAATAATACGGATTTTAGATACTACCAAATCTATTTATCTACTATCTTCCATTTACTGAAGTCATTTGATTTGAAAAAAATAAGGATTTTAGTGTGCCCAACATTGGGTTACAGAAAAAGGGAAATGTTCTCAGTATGGACTTCGACGTTTTTTCCACGATAGCTAAGTACGAGCAGCGGGACCAGGAATGATATCCGTTCAACTGCTATTGAGTTCTAAACAACACCTTGGTTTGATCTTTGCCCAAGAGGAGAATTTATTCTACCTACATTTGTCTCACATTTCACGTTTCACTGCCCACAATAGATGCTCCTTCACTTCAGTTACGTAATAATTTCGTCCACATATTCTTTCCTGTCTTCAACGAAACTTTATTTTTTACTACCTCCCCATTCGGTTTATTTCTTCTTATTGATCTTACAAAAGTGGCTGTATTGTCTCCTACCTCTTGAATTGTCAGACTGAATGTCTCAAAAATACGTAACTCCCGCACTTACCGACATCAAAACCATCATATTTTAAGCAAATATTTTCAGAATATATCGATTTTACTCACAACACAAGGGCGTAGAAAGTGTAGAGGAAAGTGGGAAAAATGCTCTGCCTTATAACTTCGAGTGTGATGTATGTATATCCAAGTAAAATAATTAGGAGAAGGATCAGGAGATATAGGGAGTTCAAGCTGAGCGATGAAATCGTTAAATATAAAATATGTCCTGCCCTCGCCAGATAATGCTCCAGTTATACGGATTGACAGAGGTATTTTACAACATACTAGCAGTGCCGGTAGACTTTGTTCTGCCCTAACTTTGGTTTATCTGCATGATTTTTAAAAGGTTTTTACCCCCATGCCTCTCTTCCTACCACCCCTTTCCCGCTCCCGCTCTCTTCTTCCGCCTTGCTTTTTCAACAAAGTGATGTAGTGGAATGCACTCGCTGAACGCGCAACAAAACGTTTGGTTCACAGGGAGCAAACAAACAAATAAATTTTTTCGAAATAATTTCATTTTTCTCTGATTAAGGATGGGCAAGGAACGGTCTTTGGTCCTACAATCGGAACCAATCTTTTGCCATCAAGATGTAAGATCTCCCAAATGGTTGGGTCAAATGGAAATATGGGCATCTTTAGTACCAGGTTCCAGCATAAAGAGATACACCAAACTACTTGGCTGTCTCCTGATCGAAGTACACGAAACCATATTGACCATATTGATCGAATGCAGACATGCCCTGGATGTGGCACTCAAGATATTTACATGCATGCATCAACTCCTCTGTATAATATGGTCGGATAAGCGCATTCCTGAAGATTGGAGTTTAGGTGTGCTCTGCCTAGTCCCCAAGAAAAACAATTCCCCAATCCGTGCCAATTATTGCCAAATCAGCCTGCTTAATATCGCGTATAAGGTTTTAATAAGCGTACTGTGAGAAATACGGAAGCCGACAATCAACGAACTGATCTTATCAGTGCAGCTTCGGTCCTGGTAAATCTACTATAGATATTCACAACCCGCCAGGTCTTGGAGAAGACTCACAATGGGAGAATCGACACTGACTATCTTTTTGTCGGCTTTGAAGCAGCCTTTGATTGGGCGAAAAGAAGCTAGATGTATGCAGCTATGTTCGAATTTAAGTTCCCTGCAAAGTTAATAAGTTAACACCACCAGCGCCGTAATGATTGGGATGAACCCCGCCCGAGCCATTCGAAACCAAACGAGGATTCAGACAAGACAACTCGCTTTCGTGCAATTTGTTTAACATCATGCTGGAGAAGATAACTCTAGCAGCAGAACTGAAGCGGGATGGTTCAAACTATTATAAGAGCGTATAATTACTAGCGTATTTTGATGATATTATGATATTTGGGAACCAGCATTAACACAAAAACAACGTCAGCCTGTAAATTAAACGGAGAATAACTTTTGCCAACAAGTGATACTTTGGACTGAGTAGGCAATTGAAACGTGAAGATCACAAAAATGACGCTTTACAATCATCATACCTGTCCTGACGTATGCCTCGGGATCGTGGAAGGTGTTGAGAGAAGATGAGATGACTCTGGTAGTGCAAGAGAGAAAAGTTATCCGGAAGATTTATTGTTCTCTCCGTTATGCCGAAGGAAGGGGGAGACCTCCAATCAGTTGGGATAGGCAGGCGGAGGAAGACTTGACCTTCCTTGGTGCTACCAATTGGCATCACTTATCGCGAAACAGGGATGGCTGGCGTGACTTGATAAGAAATGGCAAAAATCGCTTAAGCGTTAAAGCGTCATTTGATGATAATGATAAGAATCTTACGGACCGGCCGTTCACTAATGGTGGAAGACTGGCTACACCCATGTACATATATCTTAAGAATGAATGCTGTGTGACTAAGCTTGCATATCTGCCAGACGCGCTGACGACTTCGAAAAGTTTTATAGTGGATGGAAAATTACGACAAGGCCAATTTGTTTGCACCAATTGCACATACCATACATTCATACACACAGAGCACAAACATATATATAACAACATCTTTTAAAGACCATCAAACGTCCTGTTGACCACACTGCCGTTGTGTTATAATTTATTTAATGACGCCTTTTTGTTGTGCCCGATAAGCGATCACACCGATCAGCTTAGCGATCAACTAAAATCATGGATCTCGCAGACGCATCGTCGGCGGCATCGATCAGTGATGATTTTTATACTCAGCTGAGCAGAGCTCACAGAGTATATTCACTTTGTTCGCATAACGGTAATCCGTAACGGCATAAACTAATCGAGATAGATATAGACTTCTATATATCAAAATAATCTGGATGAAAAAAGAAATTCATTTAGCCATGTCCGTCCGTCCGTCCGTCCGTCTGTCCGTCCGTCCGTAAACACGATAACTTGAGTAAATTTTGAGATATCTCGATGAAATTTGGTATGTAGGTTCCTGGCAGCTCATCTCGGATAGCTGTTTAAAATGAACGAAATCGGACTACAACCACGCCCACTTTTTCCATATAGAAGATTTTGAAAACCCGAAAAAGTACGATAATTCATTACCAAAGACGGATAAAGCGATAAAACTTGGTAGACGACTTGAACTTATGACGCAGAATAGAAAATTAGTAAAGTTTTGGGCAATGGGCGTGGCACCGCCCACTTTTAAAAGAAGGCAATTTAAAATTTTGCAAGCTGTAATTTGGCAGTCGTTGAAGATATCATTATGAAATTTTGCAGGAACATTATTCCTATTACTATATGTATGTTTAATAAAAATTAGCAAAATCGAAGAACGACCACGCCCACTTTTAAAAAAAAAAATTTTTTAAGTCAAATTTTAACAAAAAATTTAATATCTTTACAATATATAAGTAAAGTATGTCAACATTCAACTCCTGTAATGATGTGGTGCAACAAAATACAAAAATAAAAGAAAATTTCAAAATGGGCGTGGCTCCGCCCTTTTTCATTTAATTTGTCTAGAATACTTTTAAGGCCATATGTCGAACTAAAATTTACCAATCCTTGTGAGATTTGGCTTGTGCATAGATTCTATGGCGATAACTGCATTTTGTGAAAATGGGCGAAATCGGTTGAAGCCATGCCCAGTTTTTATACACAGTCGACCGTCCGTCCGCCATTAACACGATAACTTGAGCAAAAATCGATATATCTCAACTAAACTCAGTTCACGTACTTATCTGAACTCACTTTATCTTGGCATAAAATATGGCCGAAATCCGACTGTAACCACGCCCACTTTTCCGCTATCGAAAATTACGAAAAATGAAAAAAATGCCATAATTCTATATCAAATATGAAAAAAATAATGAAACATGGTAATTGGATTGGTTTATTGACGCAAAATATAACTTTAGAAAAAACTTTGTAAAATGGGTGTGACACCTACCATATTAAGTAGAAGAAAATGAAAAAGTTCTGCAGGGCGAAATCAAAAACTCTTGGAATCTTGGCAGGAATACTGTTCGTGGTATGACATACATAAATAAATTAGCGGTATTCCACAGAAAATGTTCTGGGTCACCCTGGTCCAAATTTCGTTCGATATCTCGAAAACGCCTTCACATATACAACTAACCCTTTTAAACCCCTCATTAATACCTTAAATTTGATACCCATATCGTAGAAACACATTCTAGAGTCACCCCTGGTCCACCTTTATGCGATATCCTATAGAACTAAGCCCCACTCTCTTTTAAAACACTTTTTAATACCTTCCATTTGAAACCTATGTCATACAAACACATTCCAGGGTTACCCTAGGTTCATTTTGCTAAATGGTGGTTTTCCCTTATTTTGTCTCCAAAGCTCTCAGCTGGGTATGTAATGTTCGTTTACACCCGAACTTAGCCTTCCTTACTTGTTTTGTTTGCCAATGTTGTTGAGTAATTTTTGCTTTATCTTCAGCAATACATATTTCATCATCGAGCACAAAATCGAATGCTGTCAGTGGGATGTTGATGCAAATTTATGATCTACATTCGTTTCCTTCGAATGCAATTGGAAATGAGTATATCTGTTGTTGGCAGCAGTAGTGGCGGTGGAAGGAAGCTACTGCACCTCTTTACGTATTGCGATGTCTTTGTCGGTTGGCGTTGGACTGGCCTATTCGTTTATTTATTTTTAATATTTTTGTTCAATAGCAATAATCATAAAATGTTGTTAATGTGTTTTTAAATAGTGCGATTAAAATAATATATTGCTTGCGCTTTTAAATCTTGAAAGAGAGATACCTACAGACCACTGAAAGGGTTAGTGTTGTTAGGGAAAATAACTTGCCTAAACATATTTTCGAGAATTTGAGTGAGTGCATGCGTGATTGACATATTTATGGAGCACAAAAGTAATATGCCGCTAATATTGCTGGAAATTCTTATTATATGCGGAGTTTTATTTTAGGAACGCGATGTGCCGCAGAAAAATTTATTTCAGAAATCAGTATGTATTGTATCGTATTTGAAACAAAAAAAACATTCGTTTTATTTAGCTATATCTCACGAATAATACTATCCTACCACTTCTTCTCTATCCCCCTTTTGCTTACTCTGTCTTTATAAATCTCTCTCTCTTTCTATATAAATGTCCCTCTCTCCCTACATCTTTTCCCTCGCTCTGTCTCTTCCTCACCCTCTCACTCTCTCCTTCTCGAATATCTCTTTCTCCTAATACTTATCCTTTCCTCTCTTTCTGCCTTTCCCTAACTCGCTCAATTTCTCTGTAGATTTTTCTATATTCTTACCTCTCCGTTTCTTTTTCCACTTTTTCTTGCACTTCAACACGAAAAGTGACCCACTTATTAGCCTTGGCAAAAGCTCCAGTTGAACTAAGTTCAAGTAAACTACAGCGCAAATAAGGTCACTGGTATGAAAGTATTTTAAATAGTAACCTTGGCAAAAATATGAACCGAGCGTTGAACCAAATTTCAAAAGAAGCGTAAAAAAAACTTTTTTAAAATAGGTCGGTCCACTTCCCGACGGAAATGTTACTTCAAAAATAAAAGTTAAAAGTTGACTTTTCGTATTGTCGTTGAAACACTTCTTATCAGGGATCGTAATGGTTACGACTTTTAAAATAAAATTAAAAATTTAGTAGTTATTTTTTGACTCTTACCATACGAAAGATTATTTCCGTCGTATCTTAGAAAAACTTTTTGGTTGCTACATACTTGGGATTCTTTTCGTGACTAATTCGGGATTTCCTTTGGTAGAATGACCCAGATTTCGCAACTACATATTTCAGAATCATCTCGGAGCTGTTTCGATCGATTCCGTACTATTACAGATCCGTTTCGGGACTGTTCCCGGAACTATTTCGGAATCAATGTGTGATTATTTCAGAATTGTTATCACGATCAATTTAGGAAAATTTCAGAATTATCTGGGATCAATTCTGGATCGTTTCGACACTATCCCAGAACCGTTTTGGAATTAGTTTTGAGACTATTTCGGAATAAATTCAGGACTGTTTTGGAACCATCGATTTGCGATTTTTTCTAAATAATTTCGGTAGAGTTAGAGTGTTAAGAGGTTAGGGGTCTTTAAAATTCCAATTTTAATAGTCGTCATAGGGTAGTCTGTGCTTGAACCCCTTTCAATACGCTGGGACATCAGAATAAAAGATATAACGAATTAACACGCTCATGACCACTACTACACCTTTTTTTTAAAGTACACCCAAGAGCCATGAGCTTGTACGTATGTTTCTATTGGAACCAAAATTGGATATTCTCTGACATGTGACCCAGAAGATGTGACTTCACAAAACTTTCTCACATTTGTCTAAACCGCCTTTAATGTAGCAACCTAAGGATAATGTGTTTTCAATATTATGTGGTAAAAAAATATTCGCTCCTGTACGAATTTCATATTTTTGAAAACAAATCCGAAATAAGCCCGTAACAGCCCGAATAGATCCCGAAAACAGACTTAAAATTATAGTGAAATCGCCTTGCGGGAATACTAAAATGATCCCGAAATGATCCCAAAATAGTCCAGAAATTGTTCCGAAGTCATCTAGAAGAGTTCCGAAACTATTTCGAAAACTGTCCCGAAACAGTACAAGAATGATCTAGAAATAGTGTTGAAAACAATCTCGAAAGGGCCATAGAATGATCACGAAATAGTTCCAAGAAGAGTTCTAGCATGATCTCTAAATAATATGAAAATTATACTCAAAAGAAGCTCGAAACGGTTCTGTTTCGAGGGTGCTAAATTTCCTCATCTTTCGTTTTCTAGCTATCTCTAATTATAAAAAGTCAAAAAACTAGTTTTGAGTTTTATTTTTACTAGTATATTACCTTTCTATCTCAATGGCATTAAAATAAGAATTAACAGATATGGGTCTGGATTTTGTCTAAACACTTTTCAGAGCGCTCGATGTCTAATACTTAGATGGAGAGTGCATAATAGAAATTCTTAATGTAAAAATTTCTGCAATTCTTTCCAGTGTGTAACGCAAGTAAATCCATGTCATTGCAATGTCACGGCAACAAATAATTAACACCAGAACCACAAAATGAGTAGCAAACAACAGAGAATAGCTAAAGAAAAGGATCACATAGCCTGCAAAGGGGCAAGCTAACTGATGATTACGGTATTTTAGACCACCCACAGGACACCCCCACAGATACTAATGGAATTTTATAAATATGCAGGTAGTTTTTACTTGTTCCAGTTTAGTTAGGTGACTTAAACAGTAAGAAAACAACAACAAATATAGCAACTGGTCAGCACGAACAACTTCGATGACATAAACCGCTCAGCAGCATGTAACGGAAATGCTTAAAATGAATGTATTGAAACAGATCATTTTTGTCGCCTGATTAGGCCGTAACGAATCATACTGTTCCGCTGTGTTTAACTATCTTCACAGGTACTTTAGGAAGGGTCGAAAAACAGAGGCTCCTGGAAACAAAAATTGTGTGGAATATCTCCTTAATATATATAAAATCAAAAGTCATAAATTCCTTCGAGCAAAACAGCTGATCTACTGGGATGATTTTCCCAATTCAATTCTTAGAAAAATATATGTCCGCCCAGAATTTTCAAAGTGTTATTTTTAATAGTAATTTTAATAATAACATGTTCAATTTTACAACAGAGCCAGGCATTTCGTAATATGTTTGCCTTGCAACAGTTTAAGCTCGCAGAAAATAAACCAACATTACATTACTCTCCAATCTTCTCTTTTTTAAGCTCATTTAGAACGGCGACATTGTGAAGAAGGGCAGAGGAAAATAGTGTGTTAACAGAGGAGAAAAGGGTACAATAATATATTTAGAACAGTGGTCGGCAATATATATAAAATATAAAATGTATTAGTGAGAGCGAGAGCATGAGCATCCCAGCAGAAAATTTAAGTTTAAAATGGTACAACAATGGAAAATTAAATTTTTAATTCAGAAATATTTGAAAATATTCCCAAATCCCTTAATTGATTAAGTTTTACTCTCTTTAAAGGTAACCGATATTTTTACATGCTAATGCACTCGAAACTTGGTTAACAAAAACGGCGCAAAACGGCAAATATCACAAAAATATGGAAATACATTCTAAAATTTCTCACAGGGAATCTTAAAATTTTTGGGACATCTAGTGATACGCAGAGCTTATTCGTTGCTGTCTCGCTAACGACTGACGATGGAGATAAAGAATAAGTGTGAAGCAATTCTAGCTCAATTGAAGGAAGTGGAGGGTAAAAGTAATTGAAAAGGAAGTGGAAAAAAGGAGCGCGGAAGACGAGAGTAGGAGATATAAGAATTCATCATAAGTAATAGTTAAAAAAGAAATTATTCTAAAAAAATACTAATTTCTTAAAATAGCCTTTCTGCGAGAGCAACGCGCCGGGTAATATTCGCAACCTTTTCTTTGACCTTCCGCAGAAAAGTTTTATCTTTGCAAAATGTACGCTTAGGACAGAATTGGCAAAGAGGCTGCTCTACCCTTGTGGCAGGCCAAAAAAACTTTATTGCCAATTTTCCAGCAAAGAATATCGCATTTCTCTGAGGAGAATACTTAATTACTAACCCTTTACCCGAATCGTTCTTGAGAGGCCATCCTTCTCAGAACATGCTTATATCAAATTCAGCATCTCCCTAAAGACGTTAAAGAAAGGGAAAATCTTTAGAAACCCTAGTGCACCCTGTACCAGTAAAATTTCAGAAATGTGCATCAAGAAAATTGGAGCAGCCTAAAGAGGTTACCACAGTAAAGGAATTGGAAGAATTCAACAACTTCTTATCAAAAGCGCTGGCAACTGCGTACAACAGAGCTTATCCTCTGAGAAGATTCAAGGGGTGAGCAAAGCCACTATGGTGGAGTAGAGGAGCAGAGTCTTTTTAGAGGGCAGGTTAAAGAGATTTTTAAGTTGACGAAAGTTGCGGAAATCGAGGAGGGCTGTACGAGTAAAGAGATCAGTTGAGGATCTATAAATATGAAATGTCAAAAAGGGTTTAATGGAAACATTTCTGTGCGAGCATATAATGCTCAAAAGAAACTGAGGATGAGACTGAGGAAAGTCCTATTCAAGGGAGATGCGGTCCAGGGATTGATAAAAAAGGACGACCGGGAATGGTTACATAGAAGGAAGAGTCCTTGAGACACTACTTAACAAACACTTCCCATTAGGAGATGATGCGAAAAAGTTATGAAACAACGTCTTCGCTCCAAATACGGAGCAAGTGGTACCAGGATTAGTGAAAAGTACCAAAATTTAATGTGCCATAAAAACTCTTGCCAAGTTGAAATCGCCAGGTCCACATGGAATATTTCCTGCTATGCTGCAGACGGCAGGCGGAAAGATTATAGAACGGCGCAGAATAATCTTTGAGGGTTGCTGTGGAGGACACAGCACTCGCTGATTCCGGTAAACGTCCCAATCCGTTTGTGAGAAATCAAGAGGAGACAGGAGTTGCATATGATCCATCAAGCAGAAAAGAAAGAAGCGCTGTGCTGAAAAACTTCTAAGATCATGTGCAATCCTACGATGTTAGACTCACAAATTGGCTCATATCTCCGCAAAGAGAAGACTTAAGACTGACGATGGGCATACCAGCTGGAAACTGCCTTCTGACGTCACATGCTTATATGGAGGTCTCGTCAGTAACAGCAGATGTGGAAAGTGCGGGCTGTAGGAATAATCGTTTGAGCACTTGTAGTGTTCGTGTCCTGCACTCGCTAGGTCAAGGCTCCAGCTATTGTGGGTAGCAGAGTTGCCATGGCTCGAGGCAGTAATCAAGCTGGGTCCAAGAGAACTTCTGGTATTTGCCAAGATGACGGAGTTATTGTATCGCATAAGTTATGGAAAACTGATCGGGATTCATACGTTTGGTCGTCAAACAGATACTGGTACCACTTTGGACATATTAAGTTTATGTGAGGTCTTATTGGCCGGCCATTTCAACCTAACCTAACTTCTTAGTCGCAGGGGGAGCTACCTATGTAAAGCCAATGTTTCGAAGGGTGTCTATCTGTCTACATATGGACATCCGCTTATCCAAAATTTTACAATGTTTTGGGTGTTTCTAGTACATTTAAATTCTGGTACTCAGGAAGGATTTAGTTTCTACTCAGATCCGCCAGTAGTTAGATCCATTAGTTTCTCTCAATCTACTCTTTTATAAGTTTAAGGAGTCAACATCTTCAAAATATATGAGGTAAAATATCTTGAAATTTCGAACATCCTGATATTGGCTTGATTTGTACGTTATCCGAATATGTAAATTTTCGCAAAGGAAGTTTAAAATCCTCACAAGGATATTGCGATAAAAGAAGTATTAAAATAAAGTAAATAAATACCTATTATTAAATAATGGCATGATTTGACAACAATGTTTTATTCTTAACAATTTTGTTTTTACACTACGACCCGCCCTAATATACATATATTTTTGCACGAAATTGAGTTAAGTCAGCAGTTGCTACTTGACCATTCCAGCACATTCTCACAGCAACAAGTTGTTTTTTTTTTCTAGCTTAACTTTCCTTTGTTTTTAGCTCGAAGATGCATAGACATCCCGGCGAGTCCTTGCCACCCAGTAGTACATTTAGACACATTTGTTTGTAACTGCTATAACGACACGCTGTTTTTAGAGCGTTAGGTCGTATACATCCTATTCCTTTCTTACTGAGTCGTGTGCTGTGCTCGTCTAATGTTTGATTGTGTGTGTGTGTGTGTGTGTGTGTGTGTGTGTGTGTGTGTGTGTGTGTGTGTGTGGCAAATCGATGAAGACATCAAACAGCGCGAGTTGATCGATTGGTAACGCTTTGTACTGCTGATGCTTCTTCTTTCTTCGCACATCACATCACGCACAATTTTATGCTATCCAACGTTGACGGTTTCTATTCCGAATATGTACGTATGTAGTAGCGTAGCAGTGTCCTGTCGTGCTAGCGTTGCCAAATCAATTTCGTAACGCTTCATCTGGCATCCAGCACCTGCTATTGGCTCGATCAACTTTATTCGCCCAATGCTATTGAAAGCGTTCCACCTAAAATGTATGCGTTGCCGCTGAGGAGACTCATTTCAAACTTTGTTTTTTTTCGGTAATATTTTAATTAAATCCGCTTTGCGTTAAACATTATTGTCTCGGTGGATAGAGTTGTTATTGTCTTGTTGATCGCTCTCAACTTAACGGAAACCATAAAAATTGCTGCTAGTTTTGGTTTCTTAGTGTCAAAAGTAGGTGGTTGCGGGTAATACAATTTGGCTTTGGCTTATTAAGTGCGAAAATATTTAGTTTGTGTAAAATTTGTAGTTGATTAGGTCATCATTATGGCGTAAAAATTCATTGGCCACTCCAATTAGTGTTTGATTTTCGATTGTTTTGGATATTAAATTGTAAATGCATCTCTCTCGGATGGGGTATGCAGTAGCCTTCCTCTTGTTTTCTCCTAAACTGAGTGGAGTGACATCGGTCCATTGGAAATTTTAACAGGTTTTTTTATTGCCGGCTGCTTGTATACAGGTCTTACCTCCTGCCCTTGGGATCGGATTCGCGGTAAGCTGTGGTTTCATCTCGCATGTTGGTTTTTTCACACATGCTGGGCAGGGGAAGTTGCCAATAATGCATACTTAACGAAGCTATGCAGTCTCTTCTTCGCTGCAGTTGGCAATAAAGCATTCTCTTCGGAGTAATGCGGTCTTCTTCATTGGAAAATTGGCAATAAAGTTTTCCCTTGGTTCGTCCATACGGGTAAAGCAGATTCTTTACTTATTCTAACCTCAACATAAATATTTCAAAGACTCTTTTGCGGCAGATCAAAGAAAATTGTGCTGTGTGTAATTTGGAAGAAACTTTGCTGGACATCTGGATGTAAGCAGATGCCTATCGTTTGTGGATGATAATTTATAATTAAAAGAACGGGTTTGTTCTCATTCTTCTTTTTGAAATGTTTTGAATCTGATTTAGGCTATGCTGGGCCCGTATTACGTGTTAAGATCCGTGATCGAAACTGATTTTATAAATCACAATAGCTCTGAAATGATAGATCGGATTAATGGCAAATGCGAACTAGCGATACCAAGTACTATTTAGATCCAGAACTTATTAAAATTTTTAGAAATAGTTCGACAGTTGCATAGTTATCGCCTAAGTGAAAATGGTTTTCAGTCACTGATCGTAACACGTAATACGGGCCCTGAATGGTTTACATCGGATCTAGAGCAGTAGCCAATTCTACAATTGAACGGATATTTCAATTCGAAGTGGCGAAAAGGTTGTTCCCATCCCTTAAATTCGTAAAAAAATTATGGAATTGTATCATGTATCTGGCGGTGTCCTACGCGTGAAGAATGGTAATGGAACTTAAGGTGAAGTTCCCTTGCAACCGGATGCTATTAGACAATACTATTTTTGGCCATCAGTAGAAAACCCTTACAATCTATCAAGTTACCAGCTAGAGTATTTTGTCCAACATAAGGCGGGCTAACAACCGGTCGTCCGAAGTGTTTCTATTGATTTCGTGAGTAAAATATCATCAAAATCCATTCATTCTGTGTATCATGAGCGAACAGCTAGGACCTTAATAGTGCTAGTATAGGAATCTACCGGAAAAATATCCGGCAAAAGATCTTAAACAATGATAAAACTCCCCAAAGCCGTCGGGCAGTCTCTTTGTCACTACAAGAAGAAGAAGTACTAAGACATCTCTATGCGAAAGCGATTGCTTAAATGGTAGGTCATCTGTTTGTCTTAAGTTCACGAAACACTACAGTTCTGAACTGAGGTAGCATAATTACCAATGTACTTGTAGAGTTAAAGTTTATCTACGAAGGTATTTTAGTGTGTTTTTGATGCTGCAAGTCATTTACTGGATATAGAGCTGATAAATAATTAAAAATAAGTAAATGTAAGGCGCGATAATCTCCGAAGGGATTTTAGGCCGAGCTTTGCGTCGTGCCCCTTTTTAATTTTTCCTACAAATTGACGAGACGGGACCTACTTGTTTTATGCCGACTCCGAACGGCATCTGTGAGGCAGATGAATTTTCACTGAGAACTTTTCGTGGCAGAAATACACTCGGAGTGCTTGCCAAACACTGCCGAGGGACGACCTCGATTAGACAAATTTTCTTCTAATTGAAAAACCTTATTTCTAAAATTTTGATGTTGCTTTGCTCGGGGTGTGAACCCAGGGCATTCGGCGTGGTAGGCGGAGCACGCTACCATCACACCACGGTGGCCGCCAGATACACGTCACAATTAGGAGATTAAGGTGCAAGCCCAACTATTTGATATCACCACGATGAAACTTCAAGAAATAGATGGCTTGGCTTGACAAGCCGAACGCCTCTATCGATTTCATGGATGTTAATATATAATGGCAAATGAAAACTCTTCATTTTTTATTGAAGCATGTGACTCATGTGAAGATTTTTGCATCTCTTTTTTCAACCCCTTTCTAGTTATATATTTTAAAAACTTCCTTCAAAGGGAAGGTTTTTTGATTAAGTATATCCATGCGCCATCCCCTTGTGTCGGTGGGCGGGCTTTGGAGGGTATTTATCGGTTGAGTTTATTATTAATATTATTATTATTATGTACGTACCTGAAAGCCTGCGCATGTCCTCGCTTAAATTAAACTGGTTTACAGCGAAAATGCACCCGAAACGACATTATGAAATTCCCATGTAAAATCACCGCCTTATTCCGAAAATCAAGGTTATTGTTAATTCTATGGTAGCGTTTTTGAGATATTTACGAATTACCGTTTTTCAAAAAAAAAAAAAAAAAAAATTGGGTCCACTTAATCATATATATCTCAAGAACGAATTGAGCAATTCCAAAATGGTTTTAAGTATAACACCTTTTAAAAGGTAACAAAATTTGCTATAAACTGCGCATACAACACTTTTTGCTAGACCCAGCAGATTCAAAGATAACGAACAATCTTTACGGATTTTTTCAATTTTTTTTGTAAAAATATTTAAAAAAAAATGTACTTTGCGAAGAAGGATCTCGAAAATTTTTTATTTTTTTGCAAGTTTTTTTTATCTCTCTAAGCTCTGTTTTATTACAAAGAATAAGCGTTCCTTCAACAAAATCGATGGACTGATACAAAGGTTATAAGCATTCAAGTAAATATATCCATTTAATACTTAAGTACCCTACTGGTACATATGTATGTGTTAGTTAGTATTCGTATACCAGTTAGTTAGCGAATCCCTCGCGAAGGACAGACATCTTGCCGCAATGCGAGGGCTTAGTCGCTGACCACGGGACTATGCCACCCAGTAGGATGCAGGTTCATATGGATCTCCATGAGTGCGGTGCCTAGTCCTAGGGTGAGCGATGACCAAGATCTGCCCCTCACAATCCAGGGTGTTATGCTGCACAGTGCGTATTGGATGGTTTGCAGCCGGGAGGTTAATCTGGTTGTATTTGTACGGAGCCTCTCTGACACCGGGCCGCCTCAGAGAGTAGAAATGGTCTTACCGCGGTAAGGGGCTCTGCAGCGACGGACGAAACTTTTCCCCCTTTCAATAAGTTGAACCTAAGCTATGGGGTCGTACGAACAAGATGAATAAAAAACAAAGCAAAAAAGAAACTTCGTCATCCTCCACAGGGAGAAGGACAACACCAATGGTATCCATATGCCCTAGTGAACTAGGGAGGGCTACCAATGCTAAAGGGAAGAGCGACTTGGTGGGGGTCGGCACTAGTATGGCGGCGAAGGGAGTTGCGCTGGCAACGACGAACACTGACGCGCCTGCTGTTGCCGGACACCGAGCAAGCGTCGGAACGGCAACCATTTTTCCCACGGCTGTGGCAGGGGCTCTGGACCTGGTCACTCCGAGCCAAGGGAAAATGGGACCACAACAGCTACTTCAACCGGGGGAGCGACTGCGTTGGAAACGACGGGTCGGCTCCCCATGGACGCAAGAGGGCAACCTCAGTCAATACGGTCTTAGGTGATCTGACGAGGGCAAGTACCAGTATGGCGGCGAAGGTAGTTGCGCTGGCAACGGCGAACACGGACACGCCTGTTGATGCTGGGCGCCCGTCTGACGCCGGTACGGCGACTGTTCTCCCCACGGCTGTGACAGGGGTCCCACGATCTGGTCACACTGAGCCAAAGGAGAAAGGAGCCATAAAGAAGACATCATCCGGGGGTACGACCGCGAAGGCAACTACGGGTCGGACCCCTTCTCAAGAAGAGTCCCACAAGGGATCGTTCCTCAGGAACAAGAGAAGGACTGCAAAAGTTCTGTCAAGGTATGAGGGCGTTCCGCTGGAAACGCTGTCAGAGAACGCCAGGTTCGGTGGAAAGGGCACGAGCTCTACTGCCGAATTTTCGGGGTTCTCTGCCAGCAAATGTAGAAAGCGCAACGCCATACAAGCGTCAAACATCCGATGAGGATATTAAACCACCGCCGAAAAGGCACCATAATCACCCCGCGGTAGCCAAACCCAGCTTTGCCGAGGTAACCAAGGGCCGGATCCTTATAGGAATCGTGGACCGAGGGAATGACCGTGGTGCAATCCTTAAAGACCATTGGCCGTACGTCCGGAATGAAATCGGTAACGCCGTTATCGACGTGCTGATGGAGTCCCCGGGTAGTCCGCCGCGAGGTTCTGATGCAGGATGGTACCAGGGCCAAATCAAGGTACTCGCTTGCGAGGACGCAAGGTCTGTTGCGCTGTACAAGGCAGCAGCCGCAAAGCTGGGAAAAGTCTATCCCGGAGCGATTATTACGGTCGTCGACTGGAAGGACATTCCGGCTCGGCCAAGGGCCAGGGCATGGGTTCCAGCAGTTCCAGCAGAACCTGAGAGAATTCTCAGGATGGTGCAACTGATGAACCCGGCTCTCCCAACGCAGGACTGGAGTGTCATCCAAGTCGAGGATGCTGTAGGACCTAGGAGACAGGTCGTGTTAGCCCTGAATAAGGAAGCTCTCGAGCCCCTTAGACGGAGCAAAGGAATAGTGTTTTACGGCCTCTGCGAGGTCCTAATTCACGTATACCGTGGGGACGCACAGCGCGCATCCCCCCCCCAGTGCCTCTTTGGACACGGACATTGAGGCACCCGAAGTGGAAGCGGAAATATCCGACGCCGAAAGCCTGGTTTCCGCCACGTCAAATTGCGCAGGGGCTCTGGGCAATTTGTCGATAGAGGATGCTCTGCTGGATAGCAACGGAGAGGATCCCAACATCACGGTGATGGAGGCAGGGGAGTCTGAGCAAGCTCATGCTGAGGTTGCTCCAGATAAACCTGCACAAAAGTAAGGCAGGCTCGGCTGCTCTCATCAGTCGCCTTTCTAAAGGCGACGTCGAAGTGGTCCTTATCCAAGAACCCTGGGTGAATAACTTAAGGATTTGCGGATTGGGGGCCATTGGGTTTAAGCTCATCCGAGCTGCAGATGAAGGTAAAGTTAGAACCTGCATTTTAGTAAAGTCCGAGCTAAGTATCTTTTTCTTACCTAATTATAGCAATGGTGACGTTACAGTGGCCAGCTTGGCAAGCGGAGGCACCCAATTAACGCTAGCCTCCGTTTACATGCCGTACGACGCAGAGGAACCTCCTCCGCAAAAGATGGTAAAGGATCTGGTGGCCGACTCAAGCAAAGGTCATCTGCTAACTGGGACAGACGCAAACGCCCACAATGTGCAGTGGGGTAGTTCCGACATAAACACTCGTGGTGAGTCACTATTGAGTACCTTTTAACAATTAACCTTGTAGTTTGCAATGTAGGTAATGAACCAACTTTTATTACTAAAAACCGTAAGGAGGTTATTGACCTCACTTGTTCTTGGGGAACATTCCTTTTCAGACCACCGGTATATTGAAGTAATGAGTTCTTCGTCGATCAGCCCACTGCGAGACGTAACCCACGTAATACAAACTGGGAACAAAAATAATGAGCTGTTAGCAAGAGAACTGCCCCCACAAAGCCCCTCATCAACGGCGGAGCTAGAGGGTCTGGTAGAAACCTTCACATCGGCATTCTCAAATGCTTTAGAACAGGCTTGGTCATTGCCAAAACAACGCGGTAAGCGTAAACCTCACTGGTGGTCCCATGATCTGAACCTACTTCGTAAATCCTGTAGAGAACAGTTCAACAAAGCCAAATTCTTTGATAACGGGTCACAATGGCTAGAATACAAGGACAAACTAAGGACCTACAAAAAAGTCCTGAGACAAGCGAAGAGAAATTCATGGAGAAATTTCTGCACTGGAGTCGAAAGTGTCGTTGACACATCAAGGCTACGATGTGTGCTTTCTAAGACGCAATCAGCTATTAGCTTTCTGCGGAGACCGAATGGTACCTGGACCAGCACAGAGGGCGAAACCTCAGAGCTGCTCCTGGACACACATTTCCCGGGAAATACGACCAACGCACCGGAAGTACCTGCAGCAAACCAAGTTGTGAATATACCCATCACTGAGGAGAGGGTGAGGTTGGCAGTTAAAAGTTTTAAACCTTTTAAGGCTGCTGGACTAGACCAGATTGTCCCCGCTCAACTTATCTACTCTTTGGGGTTATCAGCCAACTAGCTGCGGCACATATATACCGCTTGTTTGGCTCTGAACTATATTCCGTGTGCATGGAGGAGCGCCACGGTCATACTCATTCCTAAGGCAGGCAAAGCCTCTCACTACGAGCCGAAGGACTACACACCTATCAGTCTTTCATCCTTCGTACTCAAGACCCTAGATATAAAAGTTGGCGATTTTCTCACTAAAAGTATTGATAGGAACCTCATTTCGGGCTATCAACACGCGTACACCAAAGGTAAATCTGCGGAGGCTGCGCTACATAGCCTAGTCTCTACTATAGAAACATCCTTGTTCGAAAAGGATTATTGTCTTGTGGCCTTCCTAGATATTGAAGGAGCATGCTTTAACTGATCTGGACGTAAATAGTGGGACTGATTGATCTACTGCTCAGGGGAAGGAAAGTGCTTTCCTCACTGGGGAAGGTTGATATAATACGATTTGTCGCAAGGGGCACGCCCCATGGTGGTGTCTTTTCCCCTCTACTATGGAATCTAACGGTAAACTCGCTATTAAGAGTTACTAGTTGGGGAAGCGGGAAGGTTGTGACATATGCTGATGACCTAGCGATTGTCTACAGAGGCAAGTTCCCTCATACTTTATGCGACTTGATGCAGGTAGCATTGCGAGAGGTTTCCCTGCGGGCTTCCCGATGTGGACTCAGCGTCAATTCCGATAAAGTAGAGCTTGTCTTATATACCAAACGATACGAAATACCATCGTTAAACCTACCAGAACTAAATGGTGTGCGTCTAAGGCAAACAATGGGGACTCAACCCCAACATATGCAGATGGATTTTTACCGCGATTATCAGACCCATACTGCTGTATGAGGTAGTCGTATGGTGGCCAGCCTTGAGCAAGGCGTCAAACCTAAACTTGTTGGGTAAAGTCCACAGATCCAGCATGATAAGCATGAGCGGGGCTCTAAGAACAATGCCTAGCGAAGCTCCTCAGGTCATTCTTGACATCCTTCCATTGGATCTAGCTGCTCATCGAGCAGCGGCAACGCCAGTCCTGCGTCTAAGGGAGTTGTCGTGTGGGAACAACAATACCACAGGACACCCAAGTATACTAAACAAATACAGTTTTCTTCTTACTAGCACAGATCGCTGTGCGACCACAACAGTTGCGGAAACCAACTTTAATATAAACATACCCAGCAGGGATGATTGGACGGATTCGGATAAGTGCCTTGCTATGAGCAACAGCATTTCCATATACACGGACGGCTCCAAGCTAAACGGTAGAGTTGGAGGTGGAGTATACTCAAGGGACCTTGACCTCCAGCTCTCATTCAGACTACCTGACCACTCTAGTGTATTCCAGGCAGAAGTTGCAGCCATAATGGAAGCCCCAGCTAGGATAGGGACATACAATGTCGGCAAAGAAATCTTTACCTTCAGCGACAGCCAAGCTGCCATAAAATCTCTGGGCTCCCACTCGTTCAATTCTGAACTAGCGCTAAACTGTCGCCGATCTCTTCAAGAGATGGCTCAACAGAACCGTGTACACCTCACATGGATCCCTGGACATAGGGATATCGAGGGAAACTGCATTGCAGATGAACTCGCTAGGCAGGGTACAATCAGGCAGGTTCTTCCTGGACAAGGACGCTTAAAGCTAATGCTAAAAGAGCACATCTACCGTCAAGCCGACGAAAGATGACTACAAACACCGGTGTGTCGAACATCGAAAGAAACCTGGCCTAAATGGGATCCTAAAAGATGCCGTCACGTGCACAACCTAAGAAGGGATACAATTTCCACACTTGTGGGGTACTAACGGGTCATTGCCTCATAGGTAGGCATGCAGAAAGGCTAGGAGCGCCTATCGTCGTTGCTGTAGAAGTTGTTAAGAAGATGAGGAGGAGGAAACGGTGGTTCACCTCATTTGCAACTGCCTAGCACTAAGCGGAGCACGGCAGCGCTTTCTGGGAGCTCCATTTCTTGATAATCTGAGTCAGGTTGTGGAGCATGACGTCAAGGACTTGGTAGCTTTCATCACGTCCTCAAAATGGTTCGAAGAGGAAAGGTAATGGTGTTTTTCGTGGTATCACAACGGGCCTAATACTACTGGCCTAAGTGTGCCCTCGTGCAGCCACCCTAACCTAACCTAACCTAGTTAGCGAATACTAACACATATGTACCAGTAGGGTACTTAAATATTAAATGGATATATTTATTTGAATGCTTATAACTTTTGTATTAGTCCATCGATTTTGTTGAATGAAAGCTTATTTAAAAAAAAACCTGCAAAAAAATAAAAAGTTTTCGAGATTCTTCCTCGCAAAATACAATTTTTTTTATATATTTACCAAAAAAATTGAAAAAATCCGTAAAGATTGTTCGTTATCTTTAAATCTGCAGGGTCTAGCAAAAAGTGTTGTATGCACAGTTTATTGCCTTTGAAAAGCTTCAAACTGTTTTGAAAATGCTCAATTCCTTCTTGAGATAAATATGATTAAGTGGACCCACATTTTTTTTTTAAACGGTAATTCGCAAATATCTCAAAAACCTTACCATAGAATCAAAAATAACCTTGATTTTCAGAATCAGGGGGTGATTTTACATAGGAATTTTATAATGGCGTCTTTGGTGCAGAAAAAAAGTTGGAATTTGTGATCCAGTGTTATTTGTTGCCGAATGAGTGCAAAACATTGAATGCCTAATGCATGTAGCAACATATTTACTTACCATTTTCTATTTTTCACAATTGCTTTATTAAAAAGCAAATTCAAGCCCTAATCTCGAAGGATAAAATATTATAACTCCCACAATTTAATAAAAACACTTTGCCACTTTGATATGTTCGCAATAGTTCTGACAGTATATTCACAGGTGATCGATCGATATACCATCAGCCAGCAAAATCATTGTAAACTAACAATTTGAAAATAGATAGTACACTCAGAGAAAAACTCCGTTCTAAAATCCAGCACCACCGGACTCAATTCAAGCTTTTCATGTTCCTACTTTTTTGTTCTTGAAAAACGAACGACCTCTTCTCAAAACAACAACCGTGTTCTTGAACTGACAACCATTTTCTTGAAAAGAGAACGGCTGGTCTTAAAATATGAACAAATGTTCTATTAATGAGAACAATGTTCTTAAATTAAGAACAATGTTTCAGTTCAAGAAAAAAGAAACGGTATAATTCGTGTGTACTACAATGTTAAATACAACATTTGGCACAAGCTATCAAGCAGTTGTAGTGGCCCAGGGGCTATTATGTTGCGGTTGCGATCGTGTGGCGCGAGTTCGATCACCGTGAAACTCTAAGTATTTTAAACAATTTTTTTATATTCTATTTTTTTAACTCTTCTTTTTCGTTGAGTTTCATTCACATATGCACAGGTAATTCTCAATCTTGTTATGCAATGTTTTAAATATATATTCAGATTGCATCATCAAATAACAAGAATTTCTCAGTAAGAGAAACATAGGGATAAATGCTTATTATGCGTTTTTCTAACCTTTTTGGAATTTTAATAAAAATTTTTTTTTGTTATTAATATTTTTTAGTAATGACAAAAAAATGATTTATTAATAAAAAAATAAATAAGTGGTACCTTCCCACTCCCACCAATGATCAAGCACAAACCGTTCTTCAATTGAGACCGAAAATTTTTTAATCGACCACAAATCGTTCTCGAAGCGTGAGAACAAAAAGTCTTAAATCAAGCCCAAGTAGAGCTTGAAATCAGCACAGAAAGTTCACACATCAATACCAAAGTGGTCATAAAATACGAATGGTGCGCTTGGAAAAACTGTTCTTAAAACAAGCCCATCGGTCACGAGTTAAGAAAAAACGTACTTAACAGACTTTTGTCAACGAATGTTCTTAATTTTGAACTTGTTTCGAGTGTAGGCATGAACAACTTCCCAACGTAGAATGATTTCAATAAGTATATTTTAAAATCTGAACCAAATTCGTATTTCTCAACCTGCCCCCCCCCCCCCCCCCCCCCTAGATACGCGCCTGTGTTTTCGTTTCATTACGAATGGAATTTTATTTTACCTCAAAGGAAGAAATGTCTACTAAAAAATTTTATTGAGTTTCACATCATTGCTGGCTTCAGATTTAGGTCGAACATCTGTTCGTAATACATTTCGACTAAAAAATTTAGAAACCAAAATTCTGCACAATTTAACCTGAAATCAATCGTGAAATCACAGTTTACCAAGGAATTTTCAAAACTTCTATGTCATAAATGTGTTGGACAGTGCTTAAAAGTCAACACCCGCTGAGTTTCAAATTTACAATCAACTTTGCGGCGGCAGTAAAACTGACGATAAACAAGATCGCTAAATCGACAGAACAAAGCGGCAGTGAAGCGTGTGGCATAAAGACGTTCAGAAAACTTGACAACTCTACGAAAACAAAAACCTAAAAAACAGAAATTGTCTTCCAAAAAAGCTGAGTTAAGCGGAAAATAAACAAAGCCCACAATTTAGCGATCGTAAAATAAAATATTCAATATAGTGCAACAAAATGCTTATAAAAATTAAGATCACATGATGATCAACAACAAGGATCACATTATTGATGATTATGATGATGGTTGATGCATTTTCCAGCTCAAGTATTTTAAGTATTATTTATGAGCGTTTGCTTAAGAAACGACAAAGTGTTAAATTCGACATAAAGCCCTGATCATTTACGTAGGCATTACACATTTTACAAAAACACTTACGAAACGTCAACATAAAAAAATGTGATGAACTGACTTTATTATTGGTGATTTACAAGTGTCATAAACGTTAAGATATCTCATACTACAAAAAGATACTGCACATTTAAAGGAAAAAGTGTTAACAATTTGAAGGAAGAACGGGGTACTTAAGCTAGAATTTTTATGTAAGAACTTGAAACTATGAATCTGTTTCAAACAGAGGCGTCAAAGTCGTTAAAAATTGTTCTTTTTGGAATGTCTTTATAGTAACTTCGAGATCAGTTGTATAAGGAGTATTTGGATACACATTCGAAGGCAGTGTTTAATGGGACTGACACTACGCTTTGTCATAAAATCTAAGGATATTAACACTTTCACAGGAATTTTCTATGGAGCATGCGCCATATAAAATTGTGTGGCTATTTTTCAACAGAAGTCACAGATCACGTCATAGTTTTTGACAGATCACACTATGGTGTGACTTTGGCTTCTGAAAATTTTTTGTATTTATGGTGGATACATATATAGAGTCTTGTTTTTACATACCCGGTAGGAAATTTTGTTTAACAGTTAAGTAGTAGTAGTAGTCATATATTAGCAATCGTGTCTAAAACTATAAATCTTAGCAAGCTGCCATATTCAAGAAAACCGTCTTTTAACTTATTTTTTAAACTAAAATATCTGTTCTGGCCCTGAATTTTGAAAATGGGCGTTCATTTATGATCAGAAAGTTATCGATTATTTATCAGAAATTTGTCGATTTGCTATGAAAAAGTTATCAGTTGACTATCGAAGGTTTATCAATTTGTTATCAGAGTGTTGTCAATTGTTAACAACGTGTTATCGATTTCTTATCGATTTATTACAGAAAAGTTATCGATATGTAATAGAAATATCGATATGTTATCAAAGATCATTTGTTGCCAATTGGGAAGAACCTCTCCGAGCCGTTAGAGATCAAATGATGCCTTAGACAAAGCGACTCCTTTAACTTAATGCTGGAGAAGATAATTCCAGCAGCAAAATTAAGCTGTGATGGTACAATCTATTATAAGGGCGTACAGTTATCGAAATATGCTGATGATATTGATATTATTGACCTTAAAAAACGAACGGTGAGCTTTCGATTAGATAAAGAGGCAAATAAGTGGCGATTGTGGTAAATGACGACAATGATGATGTTCTTGGCAGCCACAACACTGTTGGCCGATATAAATTCGAGACTGTGAAAGACTGAGTAGCCAATTGAAAAATGAGGTCCTCTCGAGGAATAAATTTCACGCTATACAAGTCGCTCATTATACATACTTGCCCTAATATATGGGTCGATATCAAGGACGGTGTCGAGAGAAGGTGAGGTGGCTCTTGGGGCTCGAGATAAAAGTTCTACAGAAGATGTATGGTCTTGTCCGTGATGTCGACGGCGAGTATCGAAGGAGGTATAATGACGCGTTGTATGAGTTCTATGCAGATATGAAGATAGTGCAGCGAAAAAAACCCCAAAGAATGCACTGGCTAGGTTTATGCTATGCGAATAGAAGAAAACGCTCTGGATGTTTGTAATCGGAATGTTGCTAACTTGTTAATCTGCTTGATGTCGTGTTATTTGTTATGAGAAAGTTATCGGTTATCAATTCATTATCGAAAATACATCAATTAAATCGATTTGGTATCGGAAATCGATCGTATTCCTGTCAGTAGTTATAGACTTTTTATCGATAAGAATCGATTTGTTATCGAAAAGCTATCGACACGCTATCGCAGCATGTTATGGATTTCTTATCATGATGGATTTGTTATCGGCGATCATCGGTTTCTTATGAACAGATACTAATAAATCTTCAATTCAAAATCTATGACACATCTGAAACCCATTGATAACATGCCGATAAGAAATTAAAAGACACCGACTCGGCGATAACAAAGCCATACTTTCGCTTTCGATTATGAGCTGCTAATAAAACAATACATAAAATAAAATATCCAGGAATGACTTGTTTCTGGTAAAGTGGCATCTGTTTTGGTTTAACTTCAACCCCTAAGTGAACTCTTATTAATTAAAAAAAAAAAAAAACATTAGTTTTCTTGTCTAACTTCACGAGTACTTGGCACTCACGCCTTTTTTTATACCTTAAAAAAGAAGTGATATGCTCATTAATAAGTACACCGGGTTACCATATAGGCAACATAGGCTAGATCCTAGGGCGGCAAAATTTGAGTCGATTAATTAAAAAAAAAATGCATTCCGATTTGAATAAATAATTCATTATTTTTTATCCATTTCGAAATTAGAATGAAGCTATAAATTATTTTTCCTCATAGCAGTTGTAAAAATGGCGACCACCGTGGTGTGATGGTAGCGTGCTCCGCCTATCACACCGTATGCCCTGGGTTCAACTCCCGGGCAAAGCAACATCAAAATTTTAGAAATAAGGTTTTTCAATTAGAAGAAAATTTTTCTAAGCGGGATCGCCCCTCGGCAGTGACTGGCAAGCGCTCCGAGTGTATTTCTGCCATGAAAAGCTCTCAGTGAAAACTCATCTGCCTTGCAGATGCCGTTCGGAGTCGGCATAAAATCATGTAGGTCCCGTCCGGCCAATTTTTAGGGAAAATCAAGAGGAGCACGACGAAAATTGGAAGAGAAGCTCGGCCTTAGAACTCTTCGGAGGTTATCGCGCCTTACATTTATTTTTTTTTTTAGTCGTAAAAATTTGCATAAAACTTCTAATCACGCGCCTTAGAAACCTAACAGCGCGTTTGTGCTTGGCGTAAAGAAACAGCCGACCCGCAACCCTGAGAACCAGAATCATCTAAGAGGTTACCACACTTGACATCACTGCTAAAAAACGAGCATGCATTCGATGCAAATCTTGAGCTAAAGCCCTTCTATTCCTCATAAGTATATTATAATGCATAAAATCAGGGTCAAATCTGGTCGTAACACAAATATTAGGCAGTTTATAGTCTTCTGTTTGTCTAGCGCGATAAATTTTCTCTTATCACTGATATTGTACTGTAATCCCCTTATTTGCAACCTTCTGCTAACGTTTGAATCACTAAACTGTTGAATAAATAACTCCCCTATTCAATAACTCAAAATGGCCTTTATTAAAGTACTTCAGAATAACACTACTATTGCTCGCCAGATAGCGTCTTAAATCAAACTGATTGTCGTGCCTCTACTGTTGTTGCATTTTATACTGTCCGGTTTCATCACCGGCATATTTCTAGGCGCTTCTATTTCCAGAACTTACTAGTTAGTTATCAGCTATAAATTTACTCAGCTGTAACTATAGATGCACGATTTTATAGCTTCTCTCATTGCATACTTTCGGGAGTATCTCAGATATATGCATGTGGTTGTGTGTTGCTTCTCCGCTGCGTGTACGTACATATGTGTAGATATAATGATTGATCTATTGATGTGCATAAAATTCACTGATTAGCATCGGCTTAGAGATGATAGTATCCCTTATTGTTTCTAATATTCGTCACACTGCCCTCCACCTAAGTCTGATCGTCCCGATCAGACAAATCTCTCTATCTAAATGCTGCCAGCCTTTCCAAATTAACGACTTTCATTTTGGTTCGTGGTTTCCCAATGGTTTGTATGCGGTAGATGGTATCCCTGATTTTCTTCACAAATTTGTACGGGCCTTCCCAACTGTACCGAATTTTGGATGGAACACTTTTCCTTCCTCCAAGAAACCTTCCGAATTATAGTTCTTATCGTACCTGTGTTTCATCCTACTACTCATTACCCTTGGTCGTTCCCTCGCACTCTGCTGATTGGCCAAAGGAGAACTACTTCGCAGAGCTTGATCTTGACGGATTAACTTTGCATCATCAGTATCGTCTTGACGTTTCACAAGAGTAGTGCGCGCTGGCTTGAAACCACCCTTGCATTCTTTCTGGAAAATTCCTTCAGTTGTTTTAGTGCGGCCATTAGGTTTTGTCAATGCCAGTGTTTTTCTCGCAGGTACTTAGTTATACTCGCCAGTGATCGTACGCAACTTTGCTCTAGGTAATGGCTTTACTCTACTGTGGACCAAATCAGATCGAATCAAGGAATGAGATGCGCCCGTATCTACAGTCAGTACACGTTCTTTGCCATCCACATTCCTTCTGACGGTAAGACTGCTTGATTTCTTTCCAATTTGCAACACAGATATCACAGGACATTCAATAGCCGGGGCAAGTTGCCGATCTTTACATCTGACTCGCTCTTGCTTATCTCTTCCAGCTTTGCGTTTACGGCCACCCAAGTTGGAACTACCATGACCAAGATCGCAATTACGTGCAATATGACCGGGCTTCCCGCATTTGAAGCATTTGATTGCAGCATTATTCTTCTGTTGCGTTCCTTTTAAAGCTTCTCAAATTGCGTCTACCCACTCTGGCCATTCTACTTCCACACTGCGTGCTTTGAAAACTGGCTTACACAGAAGGGACGCTGTTTCCTGAATCAGAGCATGTGATACTGTTTCTGCGAATGTTGACTTTGGGTTTGCGTATGTAGATCGCTTTGTTTCGATGTCCCGTATGCCATTTATAAAGCTCTGAATCTTTACTCTTTCAGTGTATTCCACGGATGCGTCCGCATTCGCTAAATGTGCCAGCCTTTCAACATCCGACTCAAACTCTTGCAATGCTTCACCAGGCCTCTGGAAGCGGTTCAGTAACTCCATTTGGTATATCTGTTTTCAATGCTCGCTTCCATAACGTCTCTCGACAGCGGCCAGCAATGCTTCATAACTGTTTCGTTCGTACTTTGGAATCGCCTGTAAGATTTCCGCTGCAGGCCCTTTCAATACCACGATCAGTGCAGCAACTTTATCTTCCGCATTCCAGTTTTTCACTGCTGCGGTCTTCTCAAACTGTAGCTTGAAGACCTGGAGAGATGGAGTTTTTACCTTCGTATTACTCGCTGAAGCAGCTGGGCGATTTAATTGCAACTCCTGTATACGACCTTTCAAAGCATCCACCTCGGCTTCGATTTTTTCCTCAAACAGCGTTATTTTCTCATCCATACGCGCTTCGAGTTTTTATGATATACGCGCCTCTTGCGCTTCGAGTTGTACTGTTATGCGTGCCTCTTGCTCTTTCAGTTGTTTTTCCACCTTTGATGTAATCTGTGTCGACATTTCTGAAATAAGCGTTTCTTGTGCTTCAATCTTTGATGTTATGCGTGTCTCCTGTTCTTCCAGTTGATATGACAGTTGAGATGTTACATCTGTCTTTTGCACTTCGAGCTGTGTTGACATATCGGTTGATATTTGTGACGACATTTGCTTCAACACTGCTAGTATTGCGTTAGTGTCAACAGTTGCCAATGGATTCCGATTCTCTATACTCTCCTCCATTTTAGTCGCTGGCTCTTCCACATCAGGATAAAAGACTACTCGTCTACATTAATTCCTTCCAACTCCAATACCTCTCCTAGCCGTGCTTGAAGTTCTATCTTATTGCCAGTTGTATTCAATCCACGGCTCTCCAACTCCTTCTTCAGTTGCTGGATCCTCAATTCACTCAACTTTGCCATGTCCAAGTTGTATTCGCAATCTTCGGAATTTATTCAACAATTCCTCCTCTGACACCAACTGTAACGAATTTAGTGCAATTCCTCTTATTTGCAACGTTCTGCTAACGTTCGAATCATTAAACTGTTGAATAAATAACTCCACTATTCGATAATGTTCTTCACAATAACACTAATATTGCTCGCCAGATAGCGTCTTAAATCAAACTGATTGTCGCGCCTCTACTGTTGCTGCCTTTTATACTCTGTTATTTCTCGTTCGCATACTTCTAGGCGTTTCCAGAATTTTCTTAGTTAGGGCTATAAAATTATAGCTACAGATGCACGTGTATAGCATAGATGAATGGATTTGCAACTCTTTGTTTCGAGAGAGCGCTGTCAAAATGCACATTTTTTATAACATTTATCAATGATGCCACTCCAAAAAAAAATGAATAAAATCTGAATATGGGGTTTTTTGACATACATTTCGGCGATTATATTTTCAATCATTTAATCAAATGACTGTCGTAAAATATTTATTTCTTTAAACTTATTTTACAATAATACGACTAATTAGAGTTAAATATAAATAAATCTAAGTAAAATTTACATTTTGATTAATTTAATTAGTCAAATATTGTAACGCATTTAAATCGCAGTGAAAAACATATATTCTGTTGAAATTTCAGTAAATCCAACCTATGATATAATAGTTAGCATCATTTAATGGATAGGGCTTATCCTACATGTCTGACGTTCCAGGTTCTGTGATGAAAATGGACTGGTTGCATCGAGACTTCATATTTACAAAACCTGTTTTTAGTGATAACTTTTGAATGGGAAATAATATTTACCCTCCGCCTTCGAACTAATAAATTTTTGTCCTGTTTTTTTTGCCAAAATTTTTGAACGATTTTCTACAGTTGTAGGTCAAACTAAAATTTACCGAAATGTTTTGCCCGTTTTTTGTTTTAGCTGGCACATTTCTTGTTCTGGCACCCGTTTCAGCTGGCGCGAGGGATTTATCTGTGATTGTTGCCAGCACAAATTTGAGATAAATCCCTCGTGAGATCGCAAAAAATGAGAGAGTTGCGTATCAAGTCATCTTTGGTGTATAGCTTCTTATATGTGCGCGTATTTGTGAGCGACACTTCCACAATTATAATTGCATACTTTTGGGAGCATATCAGATAAGATATCTGCATGTGTTTGTGCGTCTCTTCTCCGCTGCGTCTACGTGCATATGTGTGGACATAAGGATTGATCTATTGATGTGCATATAAGTCACTGCTTAGCATCGGCTTAGAGATGATAGTATCCCTTAGTATTGCTAATATTCGTCACAATATATTGTGCCAAAAGTATGTATTTAACATTGTAGTACACACGAATTATAACGTTTCTTTTTTCTTGAACTTAATTTAAGAACATTGTTCTCATTAATAGAACATTTGTTCATATTTTGAAGCCAGCCGTTCTCTTTTCAAGAAAATGGTTGCCAGTTCTAGAACAAGATTGTTGCTTTGAGAACAGGTCATTCTTTTTTCAAAAACAAAAAGGTAAGGACATGAAAAGCTTGAATTGAGTCGGGTGGTGCTGGATTTTAAAACGGCGTTTTTCTCTGAGTGTACAACCAACCTATTATTTAGATTCACGGTATTAGCTATCTCATGCAGAAAACAAGAAACGATATATATCAAATATGGTGCTTTTGTATATCTGTCCCGTGATTATATTTTATAGTTAAAAATCGACAAGTCTATGTTTAAAATAAAAATAAATAAATACTTGGCATGATTTACATCCGAGGAGATTTAGGTCGAGCTTCTCTTCCCATCTGCGTCGTGCTCCTTTTAATTTTCCCTCCAAATAAGGCCTACATGTTTAATGCCGTCTCCGAACGGCATCGCAAGGCGGATGCATTTTCACTGAGAAGGTTTTCATGCCTAACATACACACGGAGTATTGGCCAAATCACTTCAGAGGGGCGATCCCGTTTAGAAAAACTTTTTTTCTAATTGAGAAAACTTGTTTTTAAATTTTTGATATTACTTTGACCGGGAGCTTAACACAGGACTCTCGGTATGATAGGCGGAGTACGCTTCCACCACAACACGGTGGCCGCCCAAGTCTATATATGTCTTTGATATTATATAGAGAGGACCCTAGCACTGGATAAAAGCTTTAGTATAATAAAGGAATTGATCGGCTATAGCTATTAGGGGTGGCAGAGTTGCCAGATTACGAGGTAGATATTAAGTGGTGCTAGAAAACTTCTAGTATTTACCAATAGGACGTAGTTATTCTATAGTATAAGTCCTGGCACTTGATTATGGTTCTTCTGTTTGCTCGTCAAACAAATTGTGGTAACACCAAGAACACATTCAGTCTGTATTGACCAGCCAGTTCAACCTAGCCTATGAATTGATCTGACATTAAATAAATTCCTTACAGGGGCATATATTCTATTGCCTGCATTTATGTGATAGTTTGCACGTTAAGTGTCAGTAAAATATTCACAAGTTGTAATTTTTTTTGTAACTTTATGACTACTGAATGGCTTAAAACATAGTAACTCATATCCTTTTACGCACCCATACACATCCATATATGAGCACATAAACATACATTCCTGAACTCAATACCATAGATGCCGGAACAATAGCTGCTCGTTTAGTTTCAAGGCATCGTGGCTCACATCACCGCAGTAGTAGCTATACACGGCGGGTGTCTTTGCGCGGGTGTCAGTCTTCTTGGTAGCAAACGTGCATATATAAATATTAGGCCGGGTCGATTTGTGGGGAGACAAAAAAATCGCCCATTGCTCTGTGAAAATCATATTCTAGGGATCAAAATAAGAAACTTTGCCGAAGGAAGCATACCTCTAAAACGAATTCTGATGTCCCCCCCTTTGGGTCGTAGGGGCAAATTTTGAAAAGTCCCACTTTGAAATGCCTATGTTTTTTCTTTTTTGAGTTTATTTTTCTATTTAGAAATTTATTTAGTCAGAACATATGTAAATGAAAAAATGAATTTAACTTAGTAATAGAAAAGAAATTAAAAAAAATTATTAGAAATTAGCGTTTTTACAATCCCCTTTTAAAACCAAGGCATCACTGTGATTCATTTGCATGTCGTAAACATAGCTGTGTGGGTTTTTTATTCAACCGTTTTAAAAAATGAAGGTATCACTGTGACACAATTGCAGATCGTAAAATTGCTTGTTTTTTTTTTAGACCACCACAAGACACAGCAGGTTGAATTGAAATTGCCCCTACCAAAAAGTTCGACCCAAAGGGAGGGACATCAGAATTCGTTTTAGAGGTGTGGTTCCTTCGGTAAAGTATCTTATTTTGATCCCTAGAATACGATTTTCACAGAGCAATGAGCGATTTTTAAATCGACCCGCCCTAATAAATATGTAGGCAAGTTATTGTTTTATACTTTCTTGTTGTATGTTTTCATTTTACTAGTGTTTGTAAAGAACATTTTCGTTATCTTCTATACACATTTGTGCCTCACTTCGTAGGTAGCAGCTCATCAAATTTACCATGAAGGAGTGAAAATTTGTTTAACAATTGCAATGCTAAATTCAGTCACTTATTACCCTATCGTCACTTCTCACCAATGTCAACTTAAGCAATACAACAACTTGTTGTTGTTCTTCTTAGTTTTTCATGTTTTGCTTATTGTTTCATATTTCGTTGGCATTGATGATGTGGTGCAGTGGTCCATGGAGAGCTATCCATCTTATGATGGATCTGTTCGGTTGTTTGGTTGTCTGTCGACTTTGGTACTTTAACTTGCGAAAATACATTCACACATACACTCAAGTACTCGTATTTGCATTCATTTATTGTCATAAGCATATATTTGATTTATTCAATAGTACATATTTGTTTGCTTGATTTGTTTTGCACATTTTCAATGAAATTTTATATCTCTATTTATATTTTTGTTATTGACCTTTTTTTGTTTTTTTTTTTCTTCCGCTACTGTTTATCATCAATTCCATGTATTTATTTGTAATTATTTTTCAAGTTTATTGGCAATAATTTTTGCATAAATTCATAATGTGATTGATTGTCACTGTTTGGTATTCTGTGAACTATGTCACGTCTTTGGTAGTAAAATTTGTTATTTTCTGTGTATTACTCATTCTTTTGGAATTTTGTTAGTACCGAACAGAGAACAGTTAACTGTAATTTTTTTAATTTACATATTGGAAAAAAGTAGTCCTAATTGAGTTTCAACCAAAAAAAAAGGTACACACAACAGAAAAAATATGAAAAATTAGCAGTGCTTAACTATTTTTCTTTTATATGATTTACAGTAGAAAATAAAATTATTTTCGGATTCGAAAAAAAGCCCCCAATGACGTAACAACTCCCAATGTGGTTGAGGCTGATTGACTTCACCAGGTCCAGCTTATAAAGATACACCAAACTATTTGAATTTGCGCACTATACGAGCTCCAAATATCGACTCGAACCACTACATTGTGGCAGCCAGGGTATGTACACTAGGCCGGGTCGATTTGTGGGGAGGCAAAAAAATCGCACATTGCTCTGTGAAAATCGTATTCTAGGGATCAAAATAAGAAACTTTTCCGAAGGAATCATACCTTTAAAATGAATTCTGATGCCCCCCCCCCCTTTGGGTCGTAGGGGCAAATTTTGAAAAATCCCACTTTGAAATGCCTATGTTTGTTTCTTTTTGGAGTTTATTTTTCTCTTTAGAAATTTATTTAGTCAGAACATATGTAAATGAAAAAATGAATTTAACTTAGTAATAGAAAATAAATTTAAAAAAATTATTAGAAATTAGCGTTTTTACAACCCCTTTTTAAAACCAAGGCATCACTGTGATACATTTGCATGTCGTAAACATAGTTGTGTGTGTTTTTTATTCAACCGTTTTAAAAAATGAAGGTATCACTGTGACACAATTGCAGATCGTAAAATTGCTTGTGTTGTTTTTTTTAAGCCACCACAAGACACAGCAGGTAAAATTGAACTTGTCCCTACCCAAAATTTCGACCCAAAGAGGGGGGGGGGGGGGACATCAGAATTCGTTTTAGAGGTATGGTTCCTTCGGCAAAGTTTCTTATTTTGATCCCTAGAATACGATTTTCACAGAGCAATGAGCGATTTTTAAATCGACCCACCCTAATGTACACGCCTCTATGCAGCAAAGAAAGTGGGCGCAGTGACACAGGAAAAGTTTTCCATCGACAAGCTGCTCACGAAACAGACAGCTGATGATTACTCCACTCGACACTCACACCTGCTTACTGAGAGCAATTTTCTACCTATCGACGTAAGATGCAGTTTCAGAATATTTCTCTCTCATTATATACCTCCGCTGCTGACACAATAAGTTTCCAGTGAGCCCGCAAAAATAACTGGTACGATGAGCAATGTCGCCCTGCCACCGAAAAGAAGAACGCTGCTTATAGCACCACGCTGCGTACGGGTTCCGCGACGCGCAGTATATTGGAGAGCTATCTATAGGCGAAGAAGGAAGGGAGACGGCCATTTAGATGGAAAAAACACAAGTCAGTACAGCATGAGTGCAAGGAGCTTCCGATGCTGGCCGATAGAAGCATATTCCTGCAAGAATGATAATGTCTACCTAGTAACTGACGTACAGAGTGTGTTTAAGTTGTGGAAGAAACACTTCTCCTCTTTGCTAGTTAGCGAAGGAGCAAATGAGCCCGACTCTCTAAATGCCTATCATGGAAAACAAATAAGTAAGAATGGCAATATTCCGGATAAAAAATTTCAAGGCGCCAGGTAACGATGGAATACCCGTCGAGCTGTTCGCACACGGAGGCGAAGAGTTGGCATGCATCAACTCACATGCAAAATATGATCGGATGAGCGCATGAATCCAGATTGGAATTGAAGTGTAAAACACCCTTCTTCCCGAAAACCGAACCACTCATCGCGGAAGCAGGATGCCTTCAGACCTGGTAAATCCAATGTCGACCAGATCTACACCTTGCGCGAGATCCTGGGGAAGACTCAAGATTGGAAAATCGACGCTCACTATGTTTTTGTCGAGTTCAAAGCAGCCTTTGACCTTTGTTTGAAATTAAGTTCCCTAGAAAGTTAAAAAAGCTCTGCTAAATGACGTTGAGCAACACCATCAGCTCGGTAAGAATTTAGAAGGGCATCCCCAAGACAATCGAAACCAAATTTCAGACAAAGCGACTCGCTTTCCAAGAAAGAAATTCACTCTCGACCAGATCTTCACGTTGCGCCAGATTCTGGAGAAGACTCAAGATTGGAATATCAACACTCACTAACTTTTTGTCGAGTTCGCGCTTTCGCAACCACGTCACTGTTGAAGAATATAAATTCGAGACTGCGAAGGACTTTGTCTATTAGAAAACCAGCATGCAAAAACAATGTCAGCTTAGAAATCAAAGGGAGCATTACTCTTGCCATTAAGTGCTACCTTGGACTGAGTAGACAATTGAAAAGTAAAGTTCTTCTTCGACGAACAAAAGTCAAGCTCTATAAATCGCTCATGATGTCTGTCCTTATGTATCACAAGGAATCATGCACGGTGTTGAGAGAAGATGGGATAGCTCTGGAACTGTTTAAGAGAAAAGTTCTCCGGAAGATTTATGGTCCTGTGCGCGTACCGACGGTGGGTATTGACGGAGTTATAAAGATGTGTTGTATGAGCTGCGGCCACCGTGGTGTGATGGTAGCGTGCTCCGCCTACCACACCGGATGCCCTGGGTTCAAACCCCGGGCAAAGAAACATAAAAAATTTTAGAAATAAGGTTTTTCAATTAGAAGAAAATTTTTCTAAGCGGGATCGCCCCTCGGCAGTGACTGGCAAGCGCTCCGAGTGTATTTCTGCCATGAAAAGCTCTCAGTGAAAACTCATCTGCCTTGCAGATGCCGTTCGGAGTCGGCATAAAATCATGTAGGTCCCGTCCGGCCAATTTTTAGGGAAAATCAAGAGGAGCACGACGAAAATTGGAAGAGAAGCTCGGCCTTAGATCTCTTCGGAGGTTATCGCGCCTTACATTTATTTGTGTTTTTATGAGCTGAATATACTTTACCGCCATTGGTGCTCCGAATTGGCGCCAGTTATCGTGAAACAGTGATAGGCTGGTGTGACTTGTTAACGCGAACGGACAAAATCGATTGCCAAGCCATTGTCGAAACGCGATCTTTGCTTAGAATTGAACCTAGGACATGCGGTCTGGTAGGCTAGCACATTACCTTCATACCATGATAACATATTTATGTGTGAAAATCATCGAATGCTCGAATGCAAACGATAATTGAAAACTGTCAATAGCCAAAAATGTTTCACGACACAAATTTATAAACGCTTCGAGCGACATAATGGTTCCATACATATATACATACATAATACATACATACATTTCTATGAGCATTCATATTTGTCTATTGACAACTAAAAATTGATATCAGTACATACATACATATATACTGTCAAATTAGTTGAAAACCCAAAAAGTTTTAGTTCTGGTTACACGCAGTGTTGTTATTTAACTAACAAAATGGACACCACATCCTGCGCCTATTGGCCATTCGTCACACTAATATTCTACATACACATTTACATAAATAAGCACACTTATACATATTTGCCATAAGCACATTAATTGTGTCCAAAAATTTAATTGGAATTTTGAATATGAATGAACTCATTCACATAGTAGCAAACTACATATATACATACATTTTATACTCCTGAACAAATCTACATACATACATACATACATACATACATACAATACTTAAGTCCTTCTGTCAGCTTGTAATGCTTCATTAGCATAAAATTGAATGCCGATTATTGACGGCTTAAACTTGAGAATTTTTGTTGACAAAACTCAATTGAAAATTGACAGGAAATTTTTCGAAGGAGGAAAGTCCATTTAATAGATTTTTGTTTGCTGATCGAGGGACTTGAGAAAATTATAGAGCAATGTAAAGGATCATGTATGTACATATGTATAAACTACAGTTATTTAGCTGACAGCTGGGCCAAACTCAATACCCGTCGGCAATGGCAGTCATTAACAGCGTGGAAAGCCAACTGAAGTCTAAGTTTCTACCTATACATGTAAGGATGTATGCGTGTTTGTGTGTGTAAGCAGATTTTTAGTTTTTCTATGTAGTTATGTTTGTATGCGTACCGGTGTGCGCATGCGTGCCGCTCTTAATATGCGTAAAGTTCACGCTTAATTTTTTTACATTATTACTTTTAATGTCCTTTTGGCTGGTATTGCTTTTGTTAATTGAAAGAAATATCGAATTTTGTAAATTTTTTATTTTACAATGTGGCAAAAGTATTGTTTGAGTTATGGTACACACATATGTACATATGCTTTCTGAGTAGATTGGTATGTATATGTGGTCCAGCGGAGCCAGGTGCAGAATTTTTAGTATATACATACATATATGTACATATAAATACATCTGTATGTAATTCCATGTGTTTAATGATGTTTTCGTTATTGTTTGACAGCTAGATAATATATGTAAGTAAGTTAGAATGTGCCCATCTGCGCATGTATGTATGTACATTAGGCCGGGTCGATTTGTGGGGAGGCAAAAAATCGCCCATTGCTCTGTGAAAATCGTATTCTAGGGATCAAAATAAGAAACTTTACCGAAGGAACCATACCTCTAAAACAAATTCTGATGTCCCCCCCTTTGGGTCGTAGAGGCAAATTTTAAAAAATCCCACTTTGAAATGCTTATGTTTTTTTCTTTTTGGAGTTTATTTTTCTCTTTAGAAATTTATTTAGTCAGAACATATGTATGTAAATGAAAAAATGAATTTAACTTAGTATTAGAAAAGAAATTAAAAAAAAAATTATTAGAAATTAGCGTTTTTACAACCCCCTTTTAAAACCAAGGCATCACTGTGACACAATTGCAGATCGTAAAATTTTAAGCCACCACAAGAGGGTAGAATTGAAATTGCCCCTACCCAAAAGTTCGACCCAAAGGATGGGACGTCAGAATTCGTTTTAGAGGTATGGTTCCTTCGGCAAAGTTTCTTATTTTGATCCCTAGAATACGATTTTCATAGAGCAATGAGCGATTTTTAAATCGACCCGCCCTAATGTACATACATATGTATGAGCACCTAAATATGTTGCAATTAGTTTTGCTTATTGACTTAGCAAAAAGATCTTTTAACTTTTTGTTTTTGCCATGGGTAGACAAAAGTAATCGATTGATGATATTTTAGCAGTTGCTTTCGAGAATTATTTTGAAATACCAGTCGATTCGTGCGTACTAGGTAAACGTTCCTGTTCTAGTAAGCTGACTTTTGAAATTCGCTCGCTTGGCTAAACTTATCCAAATTTGTTGACTTTACTTGAGAACTGTCACTTACAGTTCTTTTAAATGAACATTGCATGTTACTGATTACTCAAAACTTGGCAACACTTAACTTGACTTAGAAGTCTGTTGAATTTTGATTTTCTATATAAGTGCTAAGTAACGTTTATATTTTCATATTTCATATTTATTTATTCAGTCTATGATTTACAATAATCTTACAGATTAGATTAACAAAAATTTCTTATATACAAGTAGAAAGTGTTAAAAAATTAACATAATATAGAGAATAACACATTTTTAAAACAAAAGCGTGATACGGAAAAATCAATACAATGATCATTGTTTAATGAGTTGATGGCAATTAGATCGCATGTGATCGGCCCATTTAGAGCATAATTAGACTTAAACTGATCAATAGAAAACAAGTTATGTTGCCGCAAATTCCGTGATGGAACGTAAAAGTTCAAAGACTCCAAAAGCATGGGACAAACGATATTGCCATTAATAATGTCGTAGATAAATATTATAGATGATATAACCCTTCTACTCTCTAAGGTATGCAGATTTATTAGCCTACACCTTGAGATATATGAGGGGGTGGCAAATCAAATCTTATATCAGATTAACAGTATTTCATAAATATTTTTTGTACACGTTCAATCCTTTTCTTATGTACCTCATAATAGGGACTCCATATTATGGAACCATATTCAAGTCTAGATAGTACAAAGGCATTGTACAATAGCTTTTTAGTATATGGGTCCTTAAACTCAGATCCATTTCTCTTAATAAAGGCCAATAGGGAACATGCCTTGGGACTTATAAAATTTAAATGCTCTGTAAATGTAAATGATGAGTCGAATACAACGCCCAGATCTCGGATTTTGTTCACCCTAACTAAAGGCATATCACTGGCGTAATAACTTGAAATCAACTTATTATATAATTTTGAGTACGTTACGCAGTAACACTTGTTGGCATTAAGTGCAAGCATATTTTTACAGCACCAGCCATTAAAATTATTTAACTCTGATTGAAGAGTGAGAGCATCAGACACATTCTTAATTTTGAAAAAGATTTTTAAGTCATCAGCGTAGAGGAGATAACTGCATTGCTTGAAACAAACACTCACGCCATTTATATAAAGAATAAAAAGAAGAGGACCTAGGATACTTCCCTGAGGCACACCTGAGTTTGCTACGTATGGTGATGATCTGACATTATGAATGACAACAAAATTTACTCTGTTAGATAAACAAGAATATATCCACTGCAAAAATGCGGAATGGAAACTCAATTTTTGTAATTTTTCCAATAGAGCTCTGTGAGATACTCTATCAAAAGCTTTAGATATGTCTGTATAGATGCAGTCAACTTGACAGTCATTTGTGAAAGCCGAGATACAATAATTTGAAAAAAAAAAAGCAAGATTGGTAACTGTCGAACGTCCTGGAATGAAACCATGCTGATATGGGCAGATATAATGCTTAACCAATGATAATAATTTACTCATCACCGTTTTCTCAAAAAGTTTAGAAATAACCGGAATCTTCGATATTGGACAATATTTGGTAACATCATTTTACTACCACTCTTACACTCAGAGAAAAACGCCGTTCTAAAATCCAGCACCACCGGACTCAACTCAAGCTTTTCATGTTCTTACTTTTTTGTTCTTGAAAAACGAACGACCTGTTCTTAAAACAACAACCTTGTTCTTGAACTGACACCATTTTCTTGAAAAACGAACGGCCGGTCTTAAAATATGAACAAATGTTCTATTAATGAGAACGATGTTCTTAAATCAAGCCCAAAAAAAAAAACGGTACAATTCGTGAGAACTATAATGTTAAATACACCATTTGGCAGCAGCTATAAAGCAGTTGTAGTGGCCCAGCGGCTACGATGTTGCGCTTGCGATCGTGTTGCGCGAGTTCGATCACCACCAAACTCTGAATTTTTTAATACAATTTTTTTTGTTCTATTTTTTTAACTCTTATTTTTCGTTCAGTTCCATTCACATATCCACAGGTAATTCTCAAACTTGTTATGAAATGTTTTAAGTATATATGTAGATTACATCTTTAAATAAGAATAATTTCTCAAAAAGAGAAATGTATGAAAAAATGCTTATTATGCATTTTTTCTTAAACTTTTGAATTTTAATAACAATTTTTTTGTTGTAAATATTCTTTATTTATGACAAAAATATTATTATTAACAAAAATTAAATAAATATATTTAAAAAATACTTTCCCTCCCACCAAAGATCAAGTACGAACCGTTCTTAAATTGAGACCGAAAAATGTTAAATCGGCCCCAAATCGTTCTCGAAGCGTGAGAACGAAAAATCCTAAATCAAGCCCAAGTAGTGCTTGAAATGAGCACAGAAGGTTCACACATCAATACCAAAGTGGTCATAAAATACGAACGGTGTGCTTGGAAAAACTGTTCTTAAAACAAGCCCATCGGTCACAAGTTAAGAAAAAACGTACTTAACAGACTTTTGTCAACGAATGTTCTTAATTTTGAAATTGTTTCGTTCGTTTTAGAACGATTTTTTCTCTGAGTGTATGAATAGGTTGGATAAAAGTAGTTTTCCATTCATCTAAGAAAATTCCCGACCTTAACGATAAGTTGAATAAATGCAACAATGGCTCAGGAATGGAACCAACACATTGCTTTAGAGAGAACGATGAGAATTGTTGAAAATCACATTCCTTTGAATTTTTGATAGTCTGAATACATAGCGTAATGTCGTCAATATTAAGAACTAACGCAGAGAAGTTAAAGGAAGACATTATCCCATTCAACATGGCTCCATCGTCAGTCCACGAATTATCAGTGGCAAAGTTTGCTTTAAAAAATTCCGCAAATAAATTAGCAGGTTCACTAGGCGATGAGGAGATCTTATCTTGATAGGTCACAGAAAATGGAATTACTGAAACATACTGCTTGGAACGAATAAAGTTCCAAAACGATTTAGGATTCGATTTAATATTATTCTCAAAGTTAAGAGTGTATCGATTATATAGAAATTTATCAATGCAATTAAATTATGCTTCAAGTATTCTTGCTTGAACTGAAGGGATCCCGAATTCTTAAAAAGTTTATAATATTTATTGCGGAGATTTTTTAGTCTCTTTAGATTTTTATTATACCATGGCAATTTGTAAACCTTAGCCGAAAGATGAGGGATATTGTTGATAACTATTTCCAGAATAACAATTTTAAATAAATCAAAGCAGCTAGGGAGATCACAGTCAAAGAAAAGGACTGCCAATCTATATTTGAGATTAATCAAAACAAAATCACAGAGACTATAATTGAAACCAACATCATTATTGTATTCCATACGTCCAAACTCATAAAATTTAAGTTCCAAGATCAATGGTGCAGCATGGTTATCAGTATTTGATAACGGGCAACAAGCACGAATCAAATTATAATTAAGATCATTACTAACAAATATGAGCTAGGATTGTATCAAGTTAATTCACAATATTATTGATTTGTACTAATTGTAAGCTATAAAAACCATCAACTACATACATTTCATTAGTTATTCGTAGGTATGAGAGTATTCTCACCCAGAAGATAACTCCAGATAATTTTATTTAGATTATAGTCTCCTAAAATACAGAGTTTCGACTCCAAGTTTGTCCTAGAAACATGCAATATATTACCGACATGAGCTTCGTATACCCTACCTGGACTATTAGGTGGAATATAAGATGCACTAATAATTAAACTCTCTTTGCCTCTTACACAGACTATGATGACCTGATCAAGAGATATTTCAGCAATATCAAGAGCAACCACGGAGGATTTTAACTCTTTTCTCACAGCACAATGCCATGAGCTGCCATTTGTTTGTTTCCATTTCATTTTGACATTTTGTCATACAAATTGACATTTATTTAAAAGTAAATTTCAAAGCTGATTATGATGCCAGATTGTATACGCTATGTGGAGTATATTCGTGACTAAGTTGCCAAGTTTACGCCAAGTCAAGTCAAGTCTATGCTAAGTATCAGTAATGGGTCCTTAAGTCAGAAAACGATAGTAGATAATAGATGAAAACGGGAATAAATATATTTAAGTGAAACGATGGGATAGAAATATTATATTCCTACTGATAATCTAATGGAGGATCACCCCTTCAATTGCGTCATGAAATACTATCTCGAACTTCGTATATCAATTCAGTCCTGTTATACGGCGCAGAATCAGTTACAATGACAGCATCAAATGATATGATGAAGATCGTGCGCAAAGTCCTCCAGTCTGTTTGGGTGAAGCCAATGGATAGTCTTGAAGGAGATACGCATATGAATAGAATGTAGCCTAACTGAGAACCGCCTTTGGTAGCAGAGCAAAGAGAAGGCTTCACTGTCTAAGAAAAAGGCGTAAATACCAAGAACTCATGAATTTCGATGTGTAAATATACAGTTGTACGTAACACTCCCGTAATTACCCTGCAAAAATTGTTGGATCATGTGGTCCACTTGTGTCATACTGGAGTACTTAACATTATACTCCATTGTAATGCAGCAATGCACCAACTCATGTTTCTACACGAACATATTGTAAGCCGATCATTGCTCGTTTTTAACGATTGTAAGCACTACACGATGTTTATTGGACTGTGGGTACTCCATGGATTACTCTGATCTAATGCGGAGCTGGACTATATGGTCCAGTCCTAGGACATCGCAATGTTAATTGGACCATATTTTTTGTATGAATTGTGGTTGATTTTGGAGCACTCGGTTGGTCCATACATGCGTGCATGGAGTACTCGCGATTTTTGCAGGGTAATGGGTATTTTTTCGAAAATGATCGAAAAAAGTCGATAAAATTTTTTTCCAAATCGATAACTTCTTGATAACGAAATTGAAAATTTTTCGATAACAAATTGGTATCACTCTAGAGTGCTAGACTAGAAGTCGATAGCTTTTTGATAACAAATAATCGATAGCCTTTCGTTAATAAAACGATAAGTTTTCGATAAAAAATCGATAAATCGGCGATATAAAGTTGATAATACATCGATAACCCTTGATATCACCTGTAGCACCCTATAACACACCTTTCGTTTCCTTTCCATCGATAACTTTCTTTCCTTTCCTTAAGTTTCCTTTTTTCATTTCATTTTCTTTTCTTTCTTTCCTTTCATTTTCTTTCCTTTCCTTTGCTTTTCTTTCATTTTCGCAAAGTCCTCCAGTCTGCTTGTGTGAAGCCAATGGATAGTTTTGAAGGAGATACGCATATGAATAGAATGTAGCCTAACTGAGAACCGCCTTTGGTAGCAGAGCAAAGAGGAGGCTTCACTGTCTAAGACAAAGGCGTAAGTACCAAGTACTCATGAATTTCGATGTGTAAGCATACAGTTGTACGTAACACTCCCGTAATTAATGGGCACTTTTTCGAAAATGATCGAAAAATTCGATAAAATTTTTTCCAAATCGATAACTTCTTGATAACGAAATTGATAACTTTTCGATAACAAATTGGTAGCACTCTAGAACGCTAGACTAGAAGTCGATAGCTTTTTGATAACAAATAACTAATAGTTTTTGATAACAAATAATCGATAGCTTTTCGTTAATAAAACGATAAGTTTTCGATAAAAAACCGATAAATCGGCGATATAAAGTTTATAATACATCGATAACCCTTGAAATCACCTGTATCATCCTATAACACACCTTTCGTTTCCTTTCCATCTATAACCTTTGTCAAAGCTTTCCTTTCCTTAAGTTTCCTTTTTTCAATTCATTTTCTTTTCTTTCTTTCCTTTCATTTTCTTTCCTTTCCTTTGCTTTTCTTTCCTTTTCTTTCTTTTATTTCCTTACCTTTCCTTTACTTTCCTTTCTTTTCCATTCCTTTCTTTTCCTTTCCTTGCCTTGATTTGCTGTCTGATTCCGCTCATATCAACTCTACCACATTGCTTACACATTACGCTATTGTGTAGTGACTACATTTACGCTTACATAGAACGCCTGCATGGTGTTACTAATTCGCTTTGGTTGTCCTGAAGAAACTACTTACGGTATTTTCAATCTGCATGACCGGTCATAAAAACTCAGACATTATTACTGACTTCCTGACTTTATAAACTAAATTTGTTTAAACTGCAATGATAGCCTTTGCTCGGGAAATAAAAACAAAGCGCCTCCGGTATATCTGCCATTGGAATTGCGCCCTCTGCCACATTTCACCGTCAGCGCAGGACTTGTCAACTCCGTAAATTGGCAGCCGATGGTTACCCTAGCATCTGATTACTTGCCCGTACTCCTCTCGTTAAAATGATCATCAAATTAATCTTTTCTGATAGTCGCACTTTTGTGAACTTAAACAAACTGGATTGGGATGCCAATAAAGCATAAATATTCAGAAGGTTCTTATGCTGCCCTTCCATTCTCGACTGATGTCCGTCAAGGGAAACGTTTTTTTTAGCAGGATCATTAATTCGGCATCGACTTACTTTATTTCTGCTGGAAGAATTCCGGAATCCGGCCAAATTTCCCAACAGATGCAGCAGTCTTGGCGAGAGAACGTGATCTCAAGAGACAGCAAAACCCTTGCTACCCACAAATCAGGGACATAAACAAGCCCACGAACTGGGAAAATATTTAAAAAAAGCTGCAACTTTCTTTTGGTGTTGTTATGTTATGGTCAACGGCAAAGCCCCTATCAAATTCGACGAAGCACAATGACAGAATATCTATCGTCTTTGGTTTTTAAGGAAAAAGATTTCGAACAATGCCACATGTTGCACTAAAGTGAAAATAAGCAAGGATAATAATTAAATTTGGCTGATGTCACACCAGAAGTCGGCAGCATACAAACCTTTTAACAGAGGAGGTAGTCAGGACGTGGACAGTAGCGGATCGTGAGCTTGGCTGTGGGGGGGGGTCTCAAAAAGTTTCATAAATTTTGCTTTATTTTTATAAATACGGTATTCATGTATAGATTGCCGTGCATCGTGAAATGCCAAAATTAAGTATTGAACATTGAATATTTGTTTTCTTTGGATATTTCATTTTTGTTCTGTAAAGTATTTGAAAAATAAAAATTTCTCTACCTTTTGATGGGGAGGGGGGATGTCCAGAGATAATGTGGCACAGATATAATGTATCACCTTCTAAGACTTTCTACCTAGGTGTTGCCACTCACAAGGTTGCCACCTATTCAAAATTTAAAAGAAATTGCATGAGATATGGCGATATGGGTATCAAACGAAAGGTATTTCACTCCGCATTACAATAGGGACATTTTTGAGTAGGGTTGCAATTTAGGGTTGCCACCTATTCAAAATTAAAAAGAAATTGCATGAGATATGGCGATATGGGTTTCAAACGAAAGGTATTTCACTCCGAATTACAATAGGGACATTTTTGAGTTGGGTTGCCGTATAGAGTTGCCACCTATTCGAAATTAAAAAAAAAATTGCATGAGATATGCCGATATGGGTATCAAACGAAAAGTATTTCACTCCGCATTACAATAGGGACATTTTTGAGCAGGGTTGCCATTTAGGGTTGCCACCTATTCTAAATTCAAAAAAATTGTATGCGATATGCCGATATGGGTATCAAACGAAAGGTATTTCACTACGCATTGCAATAGGGACATTTTTGAGTAGGGTTGCCATTTAGGGTTGCCACTTATTCGAAATTAAAAAAAAAATTGTATGCGATATGCCGATATGGGTATCAAACGAAAGGTATTTCACTCCGCATTACAATAGGGACATTTTTGAGTAGGGTTGCAATTTAGGGTTGCCACCTATTCAAAATTAAAAAGACATTGCATGAGATATGCCGATATGGGTATCAAACGAAAAGTATTTCACTCCGCATTACAATAGGGACATTTTTGAGCAGGGTTGCGATTTAGGGTTGCGACCTATTCTAAATTAAAAAAAATTGCATGCGATATGCCGATATGGGTATCAAACGAAAGGTATTTCACTACGCATTGCAATAGGGAATTTTTCAGTAGGGTTGCCATTTAGGGTTGCCACTTATTCGAAATTAAAAAAAAATTGTATGCGATATGCCGATATGGGTATCAAACGGAAAGTATTTCACTCCGCATTACAATAGGGACATTTTTGAGCAGGGTTGCCATTTATGGTTGCCACCTATTCTAAATTAAAAAAAATTGCATGCGATATGCCGATATGGTCGGTAAGGTATTTCATTCAGCAGGTGGTGGAAAGGTATTTCATTCAGCATTACAATAGAGGCATTTTTGAGTAAGGTTGCCATTTAAGGTTGGGGTAGTTAGACGAAATAGTCTCATATTCTATTAAAGCTTTAAAGGAGAACATTAAAGTTAGAAATCTTCGTAAAAAAATCTTACATATAATTCGACTTAATTTTTTTATTTTCACACACGCTAATAAAATTGAAATGCAATATCAAGGCAACGTGGCAAATTCTAGCAAAATATATTTAAATGGATATTTTTGGCAAATAAGAAATGATTAATTGCAATTTTTCACAGATTACTATTAGAAAGATTTTTAATCATTGGCATTAGTTCAATTTGAAAACGACATCTAACCATTTAACTACTTACCAACAGATGGCGCTTGGGGAAGTAAGTTGACGTTTAATTAAACTAACTGTCATTCGTGAAATTTACAAGTTTTTGGAATGTAATAAAATTTTGAGATTTTCATAGGTATAACTAAAAAAATGTTTGAAATTAATAATTCGATGAATGAAGATACTTGACCTAAATAACTTATTTCTCGATTGCATTAATTGTCATAACAATCCCTTATACTATAAGCTGGAATTACCCATTTTAAATTTTTAATTCCAGTTCATTTTGCGGTTAGTGTTTGATATGTTTTTGAAATCTATTTTTAAGGAAATCAAATATTGGTAAGTAAAAATATATAATATATGTACATATAAAAAAAGTAGAGTTTGATTAATGATGACATGTAGAACAAAGTATGTTATGCCGCATACTCGGTCGCCCAGGTACTATCTATTAAACTCTCTAACTGTTGAAGTGGCGGATAGCATCTATCTCAGGCGGCCTTTGTCAACGTATTTAAATCTACGAAACTTACCACCAAATCATAAACCCACTGTTTTAACCCTGAAGAGAGATCCCACTGTTTTCCGATTACTTCTCGACGGCAGAATAAAGCAATTGCAACCTTCCTAGCACGACCTTTCAGATAAAGGTTTCATTCCAGTTTGTGGTCAAGAATATAACCCTGTTAGGAATATTATGCCTCTTCGTCAACAGAACCATATTTATTTTACTTGGGTCGGCAGCTTATCATTATGATTCAGATGATTTTGTCACGATGTCCAACTATCCCTGCACAGCGCACCAGTGTATACAACAATTTCAAAAGCATTCTTGAGTGTTATAACATCAGAAATGTACTTTGTTATGATACATAGCCAGTTAAAGCAAATATGCGCACACGCAGTTTGAGGAACACCTCAATACAACGACAAAAGAAGCGTAATATAGGGCGCCGCTAACCTTCACGCTTTAATCAACTTCATACGACGCACGCCGTTAATAAGAAATATCAATTATTTGTGCGAATGTCATCTAAAAAACGCACCCATGCTTTAGATACACATACACACGCATACATACAAAGCGTCCATGACAACTCACACGCATATTGAGACATTGCTTGTCGGCCATTGCAAAACAAAGAGTTCAACCCATTTGCTGTTTTTGGTATTAAATGTTGTTGTTGATGTTATGCTAAAAAGTGGCAGCTGCTTCGTTACCATTCGCGTTAAAGTGATCGAAGGAAGGATATCAAAGAAGACTAACTACATACATATGTATTTATATACGCTTTCATTTGTAGATGTCAATATGTAATTCGGTTTTTATACTCAGCTGAGCAGAGCTCACAGAGTATATTAACTTTGTTCGCATAACGGTAATCCGTAACAGCATAAACTAATCGAGATAGATATAGACTTCTATATATCAAAATGATCTGGGTGAAAACGAAATTCATTTAGTCATGTCCGTCCGTCCGTCCGTCTGTAAACACGATAACTTCAATAAATTTTGAGGTATCTTGATGAAATTTGGTATGTAGGGCGCTCATCTCAGATCGCTATTGAAAATGAACGAAATCGGACTACAACGACGCCCACTTTTTCGATATCGAAAATTTAGAAAAACCGAAAAAGTGCGATAATTCATTACCAAAGACGGATAAAGCGATGAAACTTGGTGGGGGCGTTGACCTTATGACGCAAAATAGAAAATTACAAAAATTTTGGACAATGGGAGTGGCACCGCCCACTTTTAAAAGAAGGTAATTTAAAAGTTTCGCAAGCTGTAATTTGGCAGTCGTTGAAGATATCATAATGAAATTTGGTAGGCACGTTACTCCTATTACTATATGTGCGCTAAATAAAAAATAGCGAAATCGGATGACAAACACGCCCACTTTTAAACAAAATTGTATTTTAAAGTCAAATTTTAACAAAAATTTAATATTTTTACAGTACAAAAGTAAATTATGTCAACATTCAACTCCTGTAATGATATGGTGCAACAAAATACAAAGATAAAAGAAAATTTCAAAATGGGTGTAACTCCACCCTTTTCCATTTAATTCGTCTAGAATACTTTTAATGCCATAAGTTGAACAAAAATTTACCAATCCATGTGAAATTTGGTAGGGACATAGATTCTATGACGATAACTCTTTTCTGTGAAATCGGTTGAAGCCACGCCCAGTTTTTATACACAGTCCACCGTCTGTCCTTCCGCTCGGCCTTTAACGCGATAAGTTGCGCAAAAAACGATATATCCTAACTAAACTTAGTTCACGTACTTAACTGAAGTCACTTTATCTTGGTACAAAATATGGCCGAAATCCGTCTATGACCACGCCCACTTTTCCGATATCGAAAATTACGAAAAATGAAAAAAATGCCATAATTCTGTACCAAATATGAAAAAAGATATGAAACATGGTAATTGGATTGGTTTGTTGACGCAAAATATAACTTTAGAAAAAACTTTGCAAAATGGGTGTGACACCTACCATATTAAGTAGAAGAAAATGAAAAAGTTCTGCAGGCCGAAATCAAAAGCCCTTGGAATCTTGGCAGGCATTTTGGTCGACATCTCGAAAACGCCTTCACATATACAACTAAGGGCTACTCCCTTTTAAAACCCTCATTAATACTTTTAGTTTGATACCCATATCGTACAAGCACATTCTAGAGTCACCCCTGGTCCACCTTTATGGCGATATCTCGAAAAAACGTCCACCTATAGAAATAAGCCCCACGCCCTTTTGAAATACTCATTAATACCTTTCGTTTGATATCCATATCGTACAAACACATTCTAGAGTCACCCCTGGTCCACCCTTATTGCGATATCTCGAAAAGGCGTCCACCTATAGAACTAAGGCCCACGCACTTTTAGATAATCATTAACACCTTTCATTTGATACACATGCCATACAAACACATGCCAGGGTTACCCTAGGTTCATTTTGCTAAATGGTGATTTTCCCTTATTTTGTCTCCAAAGCTCTCAGCTGAGTATGTAATGTTCGGTTACACCCGAACTTATCATTCGTTACTTGTTTTATATTATTTTGTTGATAAATTATTACTACATTTACTTTTTATCCTCCTAATTAACTAACAAAAAAAAAAAAAAAAAAAAAAAAAAATTAAGTAACTAAAAAATACAAAAAACTGACTCAAAGTTAAAGGATGCGAAATTTGAGTGGAGTCTGCAGCCTGAATAAAAAAAAAAAAAATAGTACGCAACCAATCAGCTTTGTTCGAAACAAATAATTTAAATTACATTAAAAACTATATAAAGTTTATAAATACGTACATATTGCGGTACTTTTCCCACTGCATTATTCATATATTTTTACGCACAACTACAGTTAAGCAGAATGTGAAGGCGTGGCTCTCAAGTTAATGCACTCCACTAAACCAGATAATGATTATCCCTACATATATAAATAAACGAATAAATACTAACAAACTCTACAACAACAAAGGCAAAAAATCGAAGCTTAAGGTTGCTCATGAGCGTTTCGCCACTATTCTCTCTCACTTTCAGCTAGTGCTGTCGAAAGCTTACTAACTGGTCAACGGTTATGGATTACCTACTGGTAGAAAAATGGTTCACAAATGTGGACTAATATGTTCTAAATATCCGTTTTTAGTACTGACCCTGTTTTTTAAATTATTTATGAATACCGATCTTCTGAAGATTGGTGGTGTCAATTGGACAGGTTGGTTACCAACCAGCCGATTCCTATTGTGCTGTATAAGCTTTTTCAGAAATTTTTCTATTCCAGTAAAAAGGTACCTATGCATATTTTTTGTATTCAGGGTGCATTTCACCGAGCTCACACAGCTTACCAAAAGTTATTGTTATTATGCTACAATGTTATTTTTATTATGCTACTATTGTTATAATGCTACAATTAATTTATATAAAAAAGTTCAGGATTTTGTGCAAATGATCTAGAATCATTTCATTGCAAATTTCTGTAGCATTTTATTTACAATACACTATCAAAATCTATGGCTACACTCAGAGAAAAGCGCGGTTCTAAAATCCAGCACCACCGGACTCAATTCAACCTTTTCATATTCTTACTTTTTTGTTCTTGAAAAACGAACGACCTGTTCTCAAAACAACACCCTTGTTCTTGAGCTGACAACCATGTTCTTGAAAAGGGAACGGTTGGTCTTAAAATATGAACAAATGTTCTATTAATGAGAACAATGTTCTTAAATTAAGATCAAGAAAAAAAAAAACGGTACAATTCGTGTGGACTACAATGTTAAATACAACATTCGGCACAAACTATCAAGAAGTTATAGTGGCTCAGCGACTATTATGTTGCGGTAGCGATCGTGTGGCGCGAATTCGATCACCGTCAAACTCTGAAGTGTTATAAAACAATTTTTTATATTCTATTTTTTAACTCCTTTTTTTCGTTCAGTTCCATTCAGGTAATTCTCAAACTCGTTGTGAAATGTTTTAAAAATATATTCAGATTGCATCACCAAATAAGAAAGATGTCTGTTATCGAGCAATCTATGAGAAATGCATATTATGCGTTTTTTCAAACCTTTTGGCATTTAATAATAGTTTTTTGTTATTAATATTTCTTATTAATAACAAACAAATTATTTATTAATAAAAAATAAATATATAAATGGGTAATAATTAAAAAATTATCTTCCTCCCACCTATGATCAAGCACAAACCGTTCTTCAATTGAGACCGAAAACTGTTATATCGAACAAAAAACGTTCTCGAAGCGTGAGAACAAAAAAATCTTAAATCAAGCCCAAGTAGTGCTTGAAATGAGCACAGAAGGTTCACACATCAATACCAAAGTGGCCATAAAATACGAACTGTTCTTAAAACAAGCCCATAGGTCACGAGTTAAGAAAAAACGTATTTAACAGACTTTTGTCAACGAATGTTCTTAACTTTGAACTTGTTTCGTTCGTATAGAACGATTTTTTCTCTGAGTGTAGGGATTGTCCGCAAACTGTTTATGAACGGGTCTGACGATGTCAGCAATCTGTGCAGCAAATCCAAGTTACTACAAATTCTTGACTTTTATGTGGTGAAAAGTTCACGATATTTTCGTGCATCTTTGTTTCTAGACTGTTGAGCTTCTTCCGAAAGTTGACCAATAGGAAGAATAGCAGACACGGTTATCAGAATTTTATGTACGCTAACTGGCATATTGTACCAAGCATATTCCGATAAATATAGTACCTTTGTCTCTGTCACATAGTGGTGAAAACCTTCAGAATTTGTTTGAAACCCACATCCTATGCATGCAAGTTTGTATGAAACCTTTTCAAAATATTGATGTTTATGTCGGTTATGTCTGATGTTACTTCAGGATCTCCAAAGAATCTTCTCGCAGTGTTGTCATCATTTGTATTGCCAGTTTTTGCTTTGGCATATCAATCAAAAGACCAACTTCTTTCCTGAATCTATTTTGGAGATGTTCTTTCTTCTTTTTCATCTTTTCATTATTTTCTTCGCCCCGCACACACCAGGTCTTCATTTCCATTCGATAAGCGATGTGTAGCATACATTCCATGCATCGTATCTAAGAATGTAAAGGGGAAATTCCGAAAGCAAGCATGCTTTTGTCAACATTTCGCTCGGACAGGGCTCGCATATTGTTCATACCTTTTGGAGAAGCCCCACATATGTAGCACTTTTGCGATGATGTATATGCCGACAGAGCGTTAGGTGGACTTTTATGTGATGTATACATGCATATGTATATTCCCGAAGCACTCAATTGCTTAGAAGTATCACCCATAATATACAACCCTGAGGTAGGCGTGCATACATAACAAGTTGATGGTATAAGTGCACAACTCGTTAACTATGGGAAAACTCATATGACAAACAAGGAAGGCTATTCAGTGCACAAGTTTCCTTTTTCTGGGTTTTTACCATTTCAGGTATAACTGTCTTTTTTGAGATCTAGCATTGTAGACTTGAAATGAGGACATTCATTTGATAAGTCACTGCGCTTCATGAGCGAGGGCATAGAGACATTAAGTTGTCGATTACAAAGAAAAACGCAAAATTTCGCAATGGTTTGTTTTTTTATCTGAAATTATATGAAATTACCTTTAATGTGTATGTATTCGTTCAATGGAATTGGGCAGAATCAGGCAAGTTTTATTCTATTGCAAACTAAAAATTTTGTATGCTTACCAAACTTTTAGTGGCTGTCTAAAACAAAAAAAATTTAATTTAAAAAAATGCCTACGTAGCTCAGACTTACGAATGCTGTTATAAACTATCCAAGTATGTTAAATAAAATAGTTTTAAGCCAAAACAGTTACCGAAAATCCACCACGTGGCCACAAATTTGGTCAACCATTTTGGACTGTGAAATGATTTTACACTTGTTTCAATTATCCAAGTTTCATAATGCTTATCATGGTGATCGTGGGCTTCTTACTTTGATTTGTATACATTTTCTTACCAGTTGGTTATTAATGTGTTGCATGTCAAAACATTTTTGAGATTGGAGAACATTGTTTTTTGGACTTTTGGCATCCTAAAAGTGAAAAAAGTTACACGGTGCGCCGTGATGTGTTGGTAGCATACTCCGCCATTCACACAGTAGATCCTGGGTCCACGCCCTGGGAAAAGTAACATCAAAATTGTAGAAACAAGTTTTTTCAATTAGAAGAAACTTTTTCTAGGCGGAGTCGCCTCTCGGCAGTGTTTGGCAAGCACTCCGAGTGTATTTCTGCTATGAAAAGCTCTCAGTGTAAATTTATCTGCCTTGCAGATGCCGTTCGGAGTCGGCATAAAAAAAGTAGGTCATGTCTCGCCAATTTGTAGGAAAAATTAAGAGGAGCACGACACAAATTGGAAGAGAACCTCGGCCAAAAATCTTTTCGGGGGTTATCGCGCCTTAAATTTTTTTTATTTAATCAATTTATAAAATCGCGTAAACATACATGAGTATACAAAAAAAAAGAGGCCTAATCTTCCGAGAACCAAATTTTGTGTACTGCCTTTAGTTTTCCAAATGGCTATTCAATTAGATAAAACAAGTATTTATTCAATTAGATATTTTATTTAAATTTTCTGAAATCTTAATCTGTTTTCACACAGATGGCTTATTGAATAATAAAGGCAGTTTTCTACATTAAGACGCTTATTGAGCTCAATCTTCCCTACAAAATTCGAATCTGTAATTATTTCATTAGTAGCTAAGCGAATGCCGAATGAAATCAAAAGCACAATGCAACTCTGTTGGGAGCGTTCAGTTTCTTAGTTTTTGGTGTGTTCAGTGCTTAAAAATGTTATTTGTCAAAGTAAATGTCATTGTCTGGATGGCGGAACGATACAAGGTGGCCGCATCGAACAGCTGATTATAACCTTTTTTTATTTGATTTGATACATCAACTTCCGGTGCAGTACGATTTTGACATTTGTACATCGAATTTACAAAAATAAAGTACATGGAATTCTTATTTATGTATGTAGGTATGTCACCATGCTGCCACCTTGTATCGTTCCGCCATGATTGTCTATCATATAGCATTGTCATTTTATTCGCTTGACATTTCATCCTTCATACTAATCGAGCAGTTACTTCTGTGTGAAAGCAAAAAATTTACGAATTCATTAGAAGGTGAAATGAGATCATTAAGTTTCTGTGTGAAAACAGTATTAAACTATCAAGTGATAAAATTAATCAACAGCAACATCACTATCCGCTCAAAGCGGCCAGCCAGCATGATTATTTCTCCAGCAAGTACTCAGTAATGCTCTGCTCTCGCTGTCATTTAGCCTCGTCTCAAATTTGATCGTTGCCATTGCTAGCGGCAACAATACTCACTGCATCATGAACACATTTGCTGTTCACTATGACTCTTGCTTTTGTATTCTTTTTTTTCTCTCACCAACATGACGGGCGCTACTTTGATATCAAACCGGTTAATATTCGTAACACCACCACCACCCAAGCGCATGCATACAACAACAAACACATGCATATAAACAATGCCCGCCTTCTTTCCATACAAATGTAAGCGCACATTCATATGTGAGCTGGTAAGTGAGCGCCCTGCACTATTCTCCATTATTAACACCACCACCACCGCCACGACCATTGCATATGAAGTTACAAAAACAACAAACGTGCCTGCGTACAATTCTAAATTCAACCCAATCGCGTCGCAGCAATTCGTTAACGCTTCTTCTTTGCTTTTGTACACGCGGCTTTTGTTATTGTAATTTGGCTTTGGTTTGTTGATTTTATTTGCTTATTTCTTGTTGTTTGTTAGTTTATTTGTGCTTGCGCTTTTTATTTTGTATATTATTTTTTTGATTGTTTGAAGGGGGAGCGCCACAACCAGTTTTACAGTGTGGCATTGATCGCGCGCCCGTTTTTGCTTTTGTGCAACGCGCCACCACGCGATTTTATTAATTTATGCTCGCGCGCTCTTTTAGTTGTATGCCGAATGTCGTACGGCCTGATCGCTAGATTACGGCGCGAGTGTATCCAACATAAACTTATCGAACATACGTAATACGTAACGCAAGCGTATTTTTTTGGTTTTGTTTTGTATTAAACGTGAAAGAAATGCCAACAACAAAAGTGGCTGAAATCGTTGTGGTTTGAACGTTGTCAAAGTACTGATTTCCGTCGGATATCGAGCGGCGTGTGCGCGCGATAACAACGTGTTGACAAAAACAGCAGATGGCGAGCTTTTCAAATATCTACATTTAGAACCGCATTTAGGTATTTTCATACGAAACCGCATATGTGCTAGTTAAAAAAAAAAAAAAAAAAAACAACACAAGATTTATCGATTTCGTAAAAATTTGTAAACTAAGAAGAATTCTTTTTTTTATAAAACGCTGTTCTGTTTTTAATAATCTCAAAATGTATGTGAAGATTAGTTAATAAAAAATTTTCTTCGTAATATCTACCAAAGTCAATGCAATGCATTTTAGACAATTTTTGATTCAAATAAGAAAAAAGAATATAAACAAAACAAAGTGCTAAAAACAAAAATTTAAATAAATTAAAATAATATTATTAAAAGTTCCTCCCGAAACACTAAGCTAATCTTTCTCACTTAAAATGGATATGACCAGCGCAAACTCGCTAAATATGCGAGCACCTTTCTTTTCGGGATATCCTTTTCAAGGTAAGTCAGATATGAAGACATCGTTATCAAAAATTGGCGCGATTTTGGCCGTTGTGTCACAAACTTCGCCAGCTAGGCTTGTTTTGTGAGAACCGGCACCAATTGGGAGCATCAGCGGAGAATAAGTGTCCTTCTACGAGGTCTGCCCTGTATTTTGTTCCAAAAATGCGTGCAAATAGGAGCGTATTCAACATTCGCATAGCATGACCCAGCCAGCGAAGCCTTTGTGCATTTAGACTTCTTATACTTGTTGTAGCGGGAAGGAGACCCCACGAAAGTTTGTGGAGAGTTGTATTTTTGTTGATAATCTTCTGCCATAGTTGGAACCTGTACGTTTCGGATGTAAATGAGGAAAAGACAAAGTACTTGCTATCATCCAAGAAAGAAAAGGCGCCTTGGCAGCCACGTAACTATTGATGGCTTTAAATTCCACACCGAGTAGCACTTCATCTATCTATGTAGAAAGCAGCGAAAACAATATGAGCTTAGAAATTAAACGGAGAGTAATTATTGACAACACTGGACTTAGTAGGCAATTGAAAAGTAAAGTCCTCTTTCAAATCACATGTATGGTGAGGATCATGGAAAGTGTCGAGAGAAGATGAGATGACTCTTGAGTGTGCGAGAATAAAATGTCTCTGGAAGATGTATGGTCCTGTCCGTAATGACGACGGGGGGCTTCGAAGGAGGTAAATTGATGAGCTTTACGCAGATATGAAGATAGTGCATCGAATTCGCTGGCTATCTCATGTACTGCGAATAGATGAAAACGCTCCGGACAAGAAGATATCATGCAGTTTGAAAGCAGCGGAACGTGTGGACCTCCATTGAGTTGGTGGAGGTAGGTGGAGGAAGGCTTGACCTTCCTTTGCGCTTCCACGATAGCTGTCGTGACTTGTTCCGAAATATCGAAAATCGCTTCGGCGTTACAATCAATTGCGATTTTAGTCGCTGCGAAAAACGCATATATTCTCCGATACTCATCGTCGGCATCACTGAGAGGGCAATAAATCTACAGGAGAACTTTTCTCTCGAGCACTTCGAACTCCGTCTCTGACACCGAGCCATTCATCATGACAAGTATATGAGAGACTAATAGAGCGTGAGCTTTGTTTGTTCCCTTTGAATCTCTTGGGCTTTTGGTCGGTGAACTGCGTAAAGCTCATACATCTCATATGATCTTCTCTCTCGGTACTCGCTCTCGGCATCCTGGATAGGACCATAAATCTTCCGGATAAATTTTTACTCGCCCACTCTAGGATCTATCCTATCGTCCCTCGGCTGAGTCTATCACTATGAGTCATACACCAGGACAGGTATGATGGAAAAAACAAAGAGCGTAATTTTTGTTCATCGGCGAAGCATTTTACGTTTTAATTGGCCACTCAGTCCAAAGAAGCACTTGTTGGCAAGAGCAACTCTCCGTTTGATTGTTAGTGGGTTATATTCCTAGACAGAATTGAACATCTAGTTGACAATCGCAAAAGTTAAAACTAATACTATAGCCATCCAGAAGCACAACTTATCGCTCCTAGTCGGAGCATAGGGCGGAGACGAACGCTCTTCAGCGACTTCTATCAGTCGCTAAACGTCTTATTTCATTCCAGGTGGCAGTGGAAGAGCTCTCATTGAAAATCGTACGCATCCAAGTTTGTCGAGGACGTCCCCTGCGTCGGCTTCCTTGTGGATTACATTGGAAGGCCATTTTGGCAACGTTGTCATCTTCTCTGCGGAGAGTGTGACCGATTCAACCCCACTTACGTTTTTTAATTTCAGTGTAGATTGGGGGGTTGTTCGTGAGTGACAGTAGATCGGCGTTGGTTATCGTTCTTGGCCAGAAAATACGGCAGACTTTGATTGTAGAGCCTACATGATTTTCACCGTCATTGCGGTTCCTAGATAGACGTCTTTCACAGTTTCGAGTTTAGATGACTGAAGATTGACATGGTCAAAAGAAGATGGCTCGCAGAATTCCAATTTAATAAGTCAAGCTGAAAACCTTGGCCGTCAAGCGACTAGATTATTCACTTACTCAACAAGTAGTAGGAACTGATGCGCGTGAGATTAAGAATGAAGTTGGTTTCTTCAACTCGGGGCAATGGGACCTCCCACACTACCACTCGAAGACATTTCTAGCCTCAGTGAGTGCCGGCTCATTCGTCCCGCTGTATGATTTCATAGGAATTCTCAATCAAACACTTGCTTTCTGTATTAACTTAAAGAGCGAAATATTCACCTTCCCTAACTCTGCAAGCCCGTCGAAAATCCATGTGCCCAGAAATCTGAGTAATTTTTCCTGTAGTCCTGGAAATCAGCAGAGAAAGTGACGAATTGACTTGTAGTTGTTATTGCAGCAGTGCTTCGCCCCATCCAATAGGTGCGACCGATCACAAATTGTCATCAATATCCTCTAACGGGAGTCCAAGGAAACTTGCAGTTTCAACAGGGGTGGACCATATGAGAGGGGTGTTAGAGGCGTTGTTTCCACATAACAATTAAAGAGATGGTTGGTGTCATGTGGGGACATATTGCAAGCGGGGTATACATTTTGTATGTCAGTGTTGATTCTGGATAGGTAAGAGTTTAACCTGTTACAGTATCCAGATCGAAGTTGAGCTAGAGTGACTCGCGTTTCCCTGGGGAGTATGCATTCCTTTCCGCTAGTTTTTGGTACTGTTCTTTGAGTACTGGATTCACGGGGCAATTCCTGGCATATAGGGCCGACGCCTGTTTGTGGAGTTCGCTGAGGACCTGTTCTGAGTTCTCAGGTGCCGTATTTCCTCATAATGCTTTCGGAGATGACGCCTTATACCCCTGGGTGGTGTTGGCTCATTTATCAGATGTCTGTTGGGACGCCCAGGTTTCTGGTCATTCAACAGGAACTATTTGGTTAGCATCTCATTTCTCTCCCTGATTGGAAGTATTCTCGCCTCATTATGTAGGTGGTGTTCTGGGGACATAAGAAGGCAGCCCAGCCCGTGGCGGTTCTGAGAGCAGTATTTCGGCAGGCCTGTAGCTTCTTCCAGTGAGTAATTTTTAGGCTTGGCGACCATATAGGGGACGCGTAGCATGCAATCGGCTGGCCAATTGCTTTTCAAGTGGTAATGAGCGTTTCTTTGTCTTTTCCCCAAGTACTGCCAGCAAGAGATTTGAGGATTTTATTACGGCTCTGGATTTTCGGTACAATTGCGGCTGCATGCTCGCCAAAATGTAGATCCTGATCAAATGTCACACCCAAGATTTTGGGGTGTAGAACAGTCGGTAGCGTAGTGCCATCGACGTGGATGTTTAAAATGGTCGACATTTGGGACGTCCATGTTGTAAATAAGGTCGCGGAGGATTTAGCCGGTGATAAGTCCAGGTTTCGCGAAGCGAAAAAACTAAAGAGATCAGGGAGATAGCCGTTTATTCTGTTGCAAAGCTCATCGATATGTGGGCCTGGGCCTGTGGCCATTATTGTGCAGTCATCGGCGTAGGAAACGATTGTGACTCCTTCAGGTGGCGAAGGTAGCTTTGATATGTAGAAGTTAAACAAAAGTGGGGTTAGGACACCACACTTTGGCATCCCTTGTTTAATTCTCCTTGGTTTTGATGTTTCGTTCCTAAATTGCACCGATGCCTGCCGACCACCCAAATGATTTGGGGTCCACCTTTTAAGAAATGGGAGAAGGGTAGACCCTTCCAGGTGTTGCAGTAACGTGCCATGGTTGACCATATCAAAAGCTCTTGATAGGTCTAGCGCAACGAGTACTGTTCTATGGTGGGGGTTTTGATTTAAATCGCAATTTATCTTGGTGCTAATGGCATTTAGCGCGGCGGTGGTGCTATGGAGTTTTCTGAAGCCATGCTGATGACAGGCTAGCTGCAAATTTGCTTTGACAAAGATGAGGGGAGTAAAATGGCTTCAAGCGTCTTGGCTACTGCCGATAGGAGAGATATCGGGCGATATGACTCTGTTACGTTAGCTGGTTTCCCAGGCTTTAGTAGCGGGACCACCTTGGCCATTTTCCATTTTTCGGGAATGACAAAGGTGAAAAGAGACAGGTTGAAGCCATGTGCTAAATATTTGAACCCCTCTTACCCTAGGATTTTAAGCATCGGCATGGCTGTGCCGTCTGGGCCCACTGCTTTGGATGGTTTAGCATGACCGACGGCATCCTCAACCCTCTTTGGCGGTGGTGGTAATTTGAGACGCGCTGAATTTATGTTTATGTGCGTGTCTGTTGGCCATCCGTCTTTCTTTGTCGACCGTAGAATGCATTATATATTGTCGGCAGAAAGCGCTCGCGCATTTTTTCGCATCCGAGAGCACTCGCCAAAGGCGATATAAACTTTGTCATTGTGCCTAGACGGATTCGATAGGGACTTTGCGGTGGACCAAAGTTTACCTATACGGGCAAGGGGGTTACAGCCGCTTAGGTGCTCCTCCCATTGCGCCCGCTTGTGTTCATCCACAAGCAATCTGATGCGTTGGTTTATATCCCTTATTTGGGGGTCACCGGGATCGAGCTGTCTTGTAAGATCACGTCCTCTCACTAAATTTGCGGCCTCTACCGGAAAGTGAGGCCGAATTTCGGGAATTCTACCGGCGTGAATGAAGCCAGCCGAGGCGGATTCAATGACCTTGCGGAAAGCACGCTCTCCTTGGCGAGCATCAGTCGGGATTGGGACGGCAGCAAAGCGGTTATCTGTAAAGGATTTGCATTCGTCCCACTTTCCTTTTTTGAAGTTTATGAAAGTGCGTTTTTCTGTGACGATGAAGTCGGCGGTACACTCGAGCGAAATAAGTATAGGCAGGTGGTCAGATGCCAATGTTACCATCGGCTGCCAGTTGACGCAGTGAGTCCTGCGCTCACGATTGATATATCCTGACGAATTGACTCTTTTGCCTTCTCATCCTCACAGTGTCTGCAGAAGGAGCTTGTTGATAAGCACCACCGTCAGAGCATCGTTGCAATAGCGCAATGAACTGTGATGCCACACTGTCCCTGCAGATTGGTTTAGCTTTAGAAGACAGCTAGTTCCTTTCTTATCCAAACGTGATCTGGACCTTTCGATCTCGCACCCATCCCGGTTGGTCATTGGACAGCAAGTCTGTCACACTAAGAAAGGCTCAACACCTCCGCACGATATCTGACTTTAGCATCGACCTCCATCTGGAGGACACTGAGTGAGTCAAGATATCGGTACGATTGATTTAGCTGCAAATGCTTTGACTCAACCAGCTTGTCAGTGGCGCGCCTTACAGATGTTTTCCGATCGTGAACGCGTTTAGTTTCCAACGAAAATCCAGGTCAAATTTAGATGTCAGCGGAATTTTGAAGTCTTATCAACACACCATATCCTTTGGGCTACGTACATTTGAGCCAAGGGATCTGTGTGAATATTTCCAGAAATGATGTGACCTAAGCAAGACCCGGTTAGATTTCTGTAGTGCATGTGGGCGGAAGTATGTAGTCCGCGTCTGGATACAGCTTCAATACACCTTTGTATAAAATTTCAACAGACCTGATCCTTATTGCATTGAACATCGGGATGCGCTGATTTTAGCAATCCCGTCCATCACAATCTTTCCAGCTGTGCATTGGCCTTTCTATAGCACTCAATGTCAACTGAGGCTCTCTTAGCCCTGAACCCACACTAATCTTTCATCACTGCTTTTGCCTAGCATAATCCTAAGCTATTTAAGCCTTTCTGAGTGTATGAGCGACATTTCTTTCAGTAAATGTTATGAGCTCTAAGGTCTAGAATACATTTGCCATTTTCCGGGCCGAAGTATTTCTAGTAATTGCCATAATATTGCAGTGCTTTCTTCTGTAACTCCTTATTAATTAGCTTTTCGAATACATTTTTACTAAAAAATTCCTTTTTCCCACAGGTCAAGGACGTGTCAATCAACTTGGCGGCGTTTTCATTAACGGACGTCCACTGCCGAATCATATTCGTTTAAAAATCGTAGAAATGGCAGCCAATGGCATAAGACCTTGTGTGATCTCAAGACAGTTACGCGTTTCGCACGGTTGTGTCTCGAAAATATTGAATCGTTACCAAGAAACTGGTTCTATACGGCCGGGTGTTATAGGCGGCTCCAAACCGAAAGTCACATCACCGGAAATTGAAGCGCGCATCGAGGAATTGCGTAAAGCAAATCCAGGTATATTCAGTTGGGAGATACGTGAGAAACTGATCAAGGTAAGTAAACTGAAATAATGTTCTTTGAGCTAGCTGGTTTGGCTACCTCACTAGGGTAGGCACCTTGTCGTTGGTGTGAGGGCTTAGCCGAACTCCATAGCGCCCGACTATGAGGCGGAGCTGTTTAGTACTGACATCTACACCGTTTCGCCTCATAGGAGGGTCGCGTGATGTCGGTGACCAAGAACTGCCAACCCCCTAATCCAGGGTGTTATGCTGACGGTGCCAATTGGACGAATTTCAGCCTGTGGATAAATTTGGCTGTATTCGAACGGAGCCTTCCCGATACCGGGTCACCTCGAGAAGTATTGATGGCCTTACCACGGTAAGGGGCGCTGCTGTGGCGGATGGTTCTTTCCCCGTATATAATACTGGACCGCTGAGCCAGCCTTGTCAGGCAGGTGGTCGTACGACCAAGATGAACGACTCATTACCTGATTGTAATAAGGACGATGATAAGAGGAGGACTGAGTCGCAAGCCAAAGACGACATATACGCATTAAGCAATGCGTCGGACTCGGGGAGCGAGAGTAGTACTGAATCAATGAATTCCGTGTTGGAGAAGCACACAAATGAAAACGGAGTAGAAGAGTGGAGAAGGGTATGGAGCAGAAGAAACAAAAGAGCTCTCTCGAAGTACTGGGCAACACTAAGAATTGTTCAACGCCTGGGAGCAGTGGTCGACCCAACAGAAGTGGAGATCGAGCGCTTGGAATGGGCCGATGAGGCGGTAGAAGTAGGTCGAAGGCAGTTCAAAAGGTTTGCTGCGAGAAACCCTCGGTTCTGTAACCGGTACGAGGAGAAAGAAGTGTCGAATGGCAGAATGAAGAGGCAACGTTCGGCGGAAGGCGACAAGCCTGCTTTCAAGAGGCAGAAAAGACCCCGTCCTAGAGCCGCGAGGCAGGGCAGTCGCTTAGACAAGACAAGTAGGCCGAAAGCTATAGGACAGATGGGCCCCAATAGCGAGGTAGCAACTGCCTCGAAAGCTGCGAGTCAGAGGGACGTTCCAACTACGGTACCAAAAGTTAAGGTATGGATACCATGCGTGATGAAGTCGGAGGATACAATGCGACTTCTGCAGAATCAGAATCCGAACATATCGACACAGGATTGGAAGGTACTTGTATCTTGGCCTACCGAGGAAGGTCAGTTCTACATCTTCCAAATAAACAAGCAGACGGGGGATTTTTTGTATACGCGGCTTGGCAAGATGTCCTTTGGCACTGGCAAAATTTACTTGCGACTCAGGAAAAGAAGTCCCGAGGATAAAAATCCTAACACGCTAGAGGTAGGCGAAGTCGAAAAGGACCTCAAAAGCCTAAGGGGAAAAAAACAGGTGGAGGTCCCCGACGTCACCACGAAGATGTTAGAAGAGGACCAACCGGCAAATGGTGCAGTGACTGGTACAGAGGAACACCCGGCACAACAGTTACGAGGGGATCAAGGGGGCCCCGAATACTCTAAACCAAAAGGGCAAGGGGAGGACGACGACTTCACGACGAAGGTGCTGGAGGGGGACAAACAGCCCAATGGTGCTGAGAATCCTACAGATAAACCTCCAACACAGTAAAGTGGCGTCGAGCGAACTCCTCCTAACCCTTGAGGAGGGTTCGTTTGAAATGGTGCTGATCCAGGAGCCATGGCTCTCATCGGGAGGAAAAGTTTCTGGACTTAGCGCGGGCGGGTTTGGCGTTTACTACGCGAAAACGGAAGGACGGGTGCGAGCTGTAGTAATGGTAAGGAAACAGATGCATTCATACATGCTGCCTAATTACACTACTGAGGACCTCGTAGTGGTCGCCGTTGAGAAAAAGAATAAGCAGGCATTTATCCTGGCGTCCTGCTACATGGCCCATTCTGCGGAGGTTCCACCGATGGAGTGTACAGGAGGAAGGGCGCAAAGGGCGGTTGGTCATAGGCGTAGATGCAAATGCGCAATACAATGCGTGGGGAGGAGCAGATAGGAACGAGAGAGGCGAATCCCTATTTTGTTACATCCTGCAAACCAATTTGCAGATAGCCAACAGGGGAAATGTCCATAAATACATTGGTCCAACAATGTTCTGTGATATATCAAGGTATGATTGGATGGTTCTTGATAGACCATCCTTCTCCGACCATACGTATATCAGCTTCAGCATCCACCTAAAGAGGGTAGAGAAGGGAGGAACCTTTAGAAACCCTAGGTCAACGCACTGGACGAAATTCCAGAAACAGGTAGAAACAAAACTGGGACAATCCAAAGAGGATGCCGTTCGTCCGCTTTTTAATTCCCATCTAATCCCATATGCCCTGGGACCCAATATAGATGTATTTTTCTCCCTATCCCGATTCTCTACAGAGACTGCTTACACTCTAACCTGCATTTAGATGCTGTGCTATGCGAGATTATTGCCTTAATTGCTGCTTGATTGTCAATATAAAAGTTAACACATTTGTAGCTTGGGTTATTTTCTTCCAGTGTTTCTGCTTTGGTTATGGCTACTATTTCTAACCGCTAACCGTCCATCTCTATTGTGGCCTTAAGATCTCCCTCGAAGCGCAGATAGGGAATCAAGTAGTCTGTTCGTCTTGTGATTGATGACGCTATACTAATATGGCCATATGGTCCGCGCTCAAGCTGCCCCGAGACACCGAGCCTAGTTGCAGTTGTTAATGCTATGTTCTTTGCTACCAGGTCTACAGGTGGGATGTGCAGAATGGCATATAGTGCGGCCGTCGGGGCTGTTTTCAGGGCTCCCGTAATGCAAAGCATCGAAAGTCTGCATACCCCCTCTAATTTTTTGAGGTATGTTGTTTTTTGTGTGGCTTTCCACAAAACAAGAACTCCATTGTATAGAATAGGGCTTACAATTGCTGTAAAAACCCAATGAGAAAGATAGGGCGTTAAGCCCCACGTACACCCCAGCATTCTTTTACATGCATATAGTGCCGTTGAGGCCTTCTTGACCCTCTCCACAAGTTCCTCATGGAAGGAGGGGCTTGCATGGCCAAGCAGGTTCAAAGTGGTCATATCAAATCGTTCCCCAGTTGTTTGAGCTATTAACTTAATGGTTCATTTTCCGGAACGTACCGGATGAATATTTTGCTGTCAACATCGATAAATACCCCAAAACTTTCGAAGTAACATTATCGTTACAAGAAGAAGAAAAAGAGGAAGAAGAGGCATCACTCTGTAACATTTCCGACGATGATATCCCTGTCAAGTTTGACAAAACAGAAGGTGAAGGCATTACTGACCTTTGTCGCGAAAGTTTTACCGGCAATTTCTATTGCATCCCTCGGTCCTCATTCAAAGTTTCCATAAAGTTTTTCAAATCGAGGGCTAAATCATCATCACCATTAATTGGCGTTTAGCCCCTAAGTTTCATAACAAGTCCAGACAGCTATCACTGACCCCAGCGGGTTAGAGGGCTTGGAATATACGCGCGACAGGTATGCCTGTCGCAAGAGGCAACTAAAATGCCAAATTGATTAAAATTGCTATGTAGCGCAACGCTTTGAAGGTGTTACCAGCTACTCCAACCCAATTGTCAACCTCACCTACCCGGGGCGAATTCTAGTTCTTTAGCAGCGGAGGTTCTGGCAACCCTAAATTCCTCATGGATTTAGGAGGTGGGAAGGCATTATGGCATAGATGGTTCAATGTGGTCATACTAAATCGCTCCCGAGATGGTCGGCTAAGCACTTAAATAGTGCTTGTTACAGGAACGTACCGGATCTACATCCGGCAAAGGACCATCAATATGACTTATTTTATTTTGTTGATTTTCCGAAAGGTTAGATAAATGATGTATATTGGAACGATTTTCCGTCATCCCTTGTCAAATTTGACTTCGTGACAAACCAGTATCGGCGTTGTGTTATCATCAGTGTCGATTTTCGTTCTCGAGAACGTTCTCGTTCCAATATAGACCATCAATATCGATAACACTCCCCACAGCCTTCGCTACAACAACTACAAAAACAGCCGTCACTGCTTCGCTATAACTGACGCCAATCAATAGCACCAAGGGAGGTCAAGTCTTCCTCCACCTTCCTTTCCCTATTCAATGCAGGTCTCTCCCTTCCTCTGCGTCGATGCAGCGGTGTCGACTGAAATACTTGCTTGACCGCAAAACCTCCGTCCATTCGCATATCATATCTTGCCAGCGTAGCCTCTGGGCTTTTCATAACAGCAATATCTTTATATCTGCCTAAAGCTCATACAGATTATCATTATGCCTCCTTCGACACTCGCCGTCGGCAACTCGGACAAGACCATACATCTTCCGGAGAATTTTTCTCTCGAACACTGCCCATGATTCCGTGTAAGCTATCTGGAAAGGTATGAGAGTGGTTTGTAGAGCGTGATTTTTGCTCGTCGGGAGCGGACTTTACTTTTCAATTGCCTACACAGGCCAAATTAACACTTGTTGGCAAGTTTTATTCTCCCTTTCATTTTTAAGTTGAGATTGTTTTCGCTGTTAATGCTAGTTTCCAGATAGACGGAGTACTTCAAAGTCTCGCCTTCTTGACGCATATGAATCCGAGAATGTGCCGTTTCTTGCATGGATGACAGCAAGCACTTGGACTTGCCACTTCATATATAATAAAATAATTAAAAAAAAAAATTGAGTCAAACGGTTTTACTTACATGAAGTAATAATAATATTAAAAGCTAGAAATAATTAGGTAGGTCCTAGGTACTAGTCATCACACTCCTCATCAATCTAGGGCGTTGATCAGACAATTAAATAAAAGCGTTGGGCGCGTGAAATTTCTAAAAATGTGACTGATTAAGGTTCAGTTAGTTTTACTTATGACTATCAGTAGAAATATGACGCGTCCAACGCTTTTATTTAATTGTCTGATCAACGCCCTAGATTGATGAGGAGTGTGATGACTAGTACCTAGGACCTACCTAATTATTTCTAGCTTTTAATATTATTATTATTTCATGTAAGTATTGTTTTCAATAAAGCCGTTTAACTTAAAATTTTTTATACTCAGTTGAGCAGAGCTCACAGAGTATATTAACTTTGATTGGATAACGGTTGGTTGTACAGGTATAAAGGCATCGAGATAGATATAGACTTCCATATATCAAAATCATCAGTAGCGAAAAAAAATTTGATTGAGCCATGTCCGTCCGTCCGTCCGTCCGTTAACACGATAACTTGAGTAAATTTTGAGGTATCTTGATGATATTTTGTATGTAGGTTCCTGAGCACTCATCTCAGATCGCTGTTTAAAATGAACGATATCGGACCATAACCATGCCCACTTTTTCGATATCGAAAATTTCGAAAAATCGAAAAAGTGCGATAATTCATTACCAAAGACGGATGAAGCGATGAAACTTGGTAGGTGAGTTGAACTTATGACGCAGAATAGAAAATGAGTAAAATTTTGGACAATGGGCGTGGCACCGCCCACTTTTAAAATAAGGTAATTTAAAAATTTTGCAAGCTGTAATTTGGCAGTCGTTGAAGATATCATGATGCAATTTGGCAGGAGCGTTACTCTTATTACTATATGTATGCTTGTTAAAAATTAGCAAAATCGGAGAACGACCACGCCCACTTTAAAAAAAAATTTTTTTTTTAAGTCAAATTTTAACAAAAAATGCAATACCTTTACAGTATATAAGTAAATTATGTTAACATTCAACTCCAGTAATGATATGGCGTAACCAAATACAAAAATAACAGAAAATTTCAAAATGGGCGTGGCTGCCCCCCTTTTTCATTTAATTCGTCTAAAATACTTTTAATGCCATAAGTCGAACAAAAATTTACCAATCCTTGTGAAATTTGGTAGGGGCATAGACTCTTTGACGATAACTGTTTTCTGTGAAAAGGTTGAAGCCACGCCCAGTTTTTATACACAGTTGTCCGCCTGTCCTTCCGCTTGGCCGTTAACATGATAACTTGAGCAAAAATCTATATATCTTTACTAAACTCAGTTCACGTGCTTATCTGAACTCACTTTATATTGGTGTAAAAAATGGCCGAAATCGGACTATGACCACGCCCACTTTTTCGATATCGAAAATTACGAAAAAAAAAAAAAATGCCATAATTCTATACCAAATATGAAAAAATTTATGAAACATGGTAATTGGATTGGTTTATTGACGCGAAATATAACTTTAGAAACAACCTTTGTAAAATGGGTGTGACACCTACCATATTAAGTAGAAGAAAATGAAAAAGTTCTGCAGGGCGAAATAAAAAATCCTTGAAATCTTGGCAGGAATACTGTTCGTGGTATTACATAAATAAATAAATTAGCGGTACCCGACGGATGATGTTCTGGGTCACCCTGGTCCACATTTTGGTCGATATCTCGAAAACGCCTTCATATATACAACTAAGGGCCACTCCCTTTTAAAACCCTCATTAATACCTTTAATTTGATACCCATATCGTACAAACATATTCTAGAGTCACCCCTGGTCCACCTTTATTGCTATATCTCGAAAAGGCGACCACCTATAGAACTAAGGCCCACTCCCTTTTAAAAGGACTCACTAACACCTTTCATTTGATACCCATATTGTACAAACAAATTCTAGAGTCAACCCTGATCCACCTTTATGGCGATATCCCTAAATGGCGACCACCTATAGAACTATGGCGCACTCCCTCATAAAATACTCTTTAATGTCTTTCATTTGATACACATGTCATACAAACACATTCCAATGTTACCTTCGGATCATTTTCCAACATGTTTATTTTCCCTTATGTTTTCACCATAGCTCTGAACTGAGTATATACTGTTCGTTTACACCCGAACTTAACCTTCCTTACTTGTTTTTAATTATTTTATTTTCAAGTTTTTAGTCTTTATTTAATTGCTCATTATTTCTCATTCTATTTAGTTCATTTTGTGACTCATTATTTAAAGGACTTTCCTGACAATTTCTTACAATCTAAGTCCTCAATACATAATGCTTCCAAAGATTTTACTCGACTCTGCACTACGTATGCTTGTCCCTGTTCCAACTCCAAAATATTTTCATGTCATTTCTACCGGACTGTATGTAATATTTTTTCCAAATATGAGCCAAATCGGACATCATAGGTCGCTTTCTATTCAAGTATGTATTATGTTTTCCAAATTATGTCGACCAAATCGGACCACAAATACGATTTTTCTGAATATCTGTATCTCTGCGCCACCTAGCGGGGATTTTGTTTTACGTCGCTTTCTAATCTTGTATGTATTATGTGTTCCAAATATGAGCCAAATCGTACTACAAATACGATTTTTGTGATAATGTCGATCCTTGCGCCACCTATGGACGGTTTTTCATATGTCGCTTTCTACTCCTGTATGTATTATGTGTTCCAAATATGAGCCAAATCGGACCACAAGCACGATTTTTGTGAATATCTCAATCCTTGCGCCACCTAGCGGTGATTTTTTCATAGGTCGCTTTCTATTCTTGTATGTATTACGTGTTCCAAATGTGAGCCAAATCGGACCACAAACACGATTTTTGTAAATATCTCAATCCTTGCCCTACCTAGCGGCGATTTTTTCATAGGTCGCTTTCTAATCTTGTATGTATTATGTGTTTCAAATATGAGCCAAATCGGACCACAAATACGATTTTTGAGATTATCTCGATCCTTGCGCCAATTTTTTTCATAGGTCGCTTTCTATTCTTCTATTTATAATGGGTTCCAAATATGAGCCAAATCTGACAACAAATAAGATTTTTGTGAATATCTCGATCCTTGCGCCACCTAGCGGCGATTTTTTCATAGGTCGCTTCCTATTAATGTATGTATTATGTGTTCCAAATATGAGCCAAATCGGACCACAAATAAGATTTTTGTGAATATCTCCATCCTTGCGCCACTTATGGGCGATTTTTTCATATCTCGCTTTCTATTCATGTATGTATTATGTGTTCCAAATATGAGCCAAATCGGACCACAAATACGATTTTTGTGAATATCTCGATCCTTGCGCTAGCTAGCGGCGATTTTTTCATAGGTCGCTTTCTAATCTTGAATGTATTATGTGTTTCAAATATGAGCCAAATCGGACCACAAATACGATTTTTGTGATTATCTCGATCCTTGCGCCACCTAGCGGCAAATTTTTTCATAGGTCGCTTTCTATTCTTCTATTTATTATGTGTTCGAAATATGAGCCAAATCGGACTACAAATACGATTTTTGTGATAATGTCGATCCCTGCGCCACTTATGGGCGATTTTTTCATATCTCGCTTTCTATTCATGTATGTATTATGTGTTCCAAATATGAGCCAAATCGGACCACAAATACGATTTTTGTGATTATCTCGATCCTTGTGCCACCTAGCAGCGATTTTTTTTCCATAGGTCGCTTTCTATTCTTCTATTTATAATGGGTTCCAAATATGAGCCAAATCTGACAACAAATAAGATTTTTGTGAATATCTCGATCCTTGCGCCACCTAGCGGCGATTTTTTCATAGGTCGCTTCCTATTAATGTATGTATTATGTGTTCCAAATATGAGCCAAATCGCACCACAAATAAGATTTTTGTGAATATCTCCATCCTTGCGCCACTTATGGGCGATTTTTTCATATCTCGCTTTCTATTCATGTATGTATTATGTGTTCCAAATATGAGCCAAATCGGACCACAAATACGATTTTTGTGAATATCTCGATCCTTGCGCCACCTAGCAGCGATTTTTTTTCATAGGTCGCTTTCTATTCTTCTATTTATTATGTGTTCCAAATATGAGCCAAATCTGACAACAAATAAGATTTTTGTGAATATCTCGATCCTTGCGCCACCTAGCGGCGATTTTTTTCATAGGTCGCTTCCTATTCATGTATGTATTATGTGTTCCAAATATGAGCCAAATCGGACCACAAATAAGATTTTTGTGAATATCTCGATCCTTGCGCCAGCTAGCGGCGATTTTTTCATAGGTCGCTTTCTAATCTTGAATGTATTATGTGTTTCAAATATGAGCCAAATCGGACCACAAATACGATTTTTGTGATTATCTCGATCCTTGCGCCACCTAGCGGCAATTTTTTTCATAGGTCGCTTTCTATTCTTCTATTTATTATGTGTTCGAAATATGAGCCAAATCGGACTACAAATACGATTTTTGTGATAATGTCGATCCTTGCGCCACTTATGGGCGATTTTTTCATATCTCGCTTTCTATTCATGTATGTATTATGTGTTCCAAATATGAGCCAAATCGGACTACAAATACGATTTTTGTGATAATGTCGATCCTTGCGCCACCTAGGGGAGATTTTTTTCTTATTATTGCATTGTCATCGCGTTCTGAACTATATTCCAAGTTTCAAGCTTGTAGCTTATCGGGAAGTTACTTAAATTTCAATTACAAAATTCGTGCTAGCCAGCCAACCAGCCTGTCAAGTCAACCTAAATAAAACCGTTTAAAAAGTTCGGGTGTAACCGTACATTAATTTCCTCTTACAATAAAACTAGATAAGTGAAATATCATTGATTCAAAACTATTTTTTGCTAAGTTATAGCTTATTATTCTAGTCTACGACACCGTTAAACTTGTTTTAAGTTGCCTTGGTCTTTAACCGATCCCGTTCCTTTTTACTAGAAATATTTCCTGCTATAGGGAAAATTTGTGTACCCAATTTTATTACGATGCGTTAATTTTTCTTCGAGTTATGGCTCCCGAAACATAGAAAATTCCTTATTTATAAAAGGAGCGGTGCCACGCCCATTTTTTTAAATTTGATATTTCTCTAATTCCTATTTGGTGTTATATATCCCCCTGGGAAATGAAATACCACTGATATAAAGCTCTTTGTTGCAAAGATATAGCTTATTAGATTCGTCCGCGACCCTTTTGGGCGTGGTCCTTAACCGCTTTCATTAATATTTCTTTAAATCATTCCTCATAGATGAAAATATCTTAATATTTACTCAAGTTATCGTGTTAACGGACGGACGGACGTACGGACGCGCATGGCTCAATCAAAGTTTTTTTTGATACTGATGATTTTGATATATGGAAGTCTATATCTATCTCGATTCCTTTATACCTGTACAACCAACCGTTACCAATCAAAGTTAATATACTCTGTGTGCAAAGCACGCTGAATATAAAAAAACTCTCAGAAATTTTGGTTATAGAACTTCCTGTGTTTTGTTTTTATAGAACTGGAAAAACTATTTGTCCAGGCTACCCATTCAGTATACGGCCCAGCAGTTGCCTACGCTGCCTTATGCATATTACGCCCCTGCATGCACGCACACTCCAACGAATGAATAACGAGCGCTAGCAAATATTGGGGGAGGCATATAAATTGATATACTCCCATGTAAAGGGTATTTGCCCTTAAGGTGTCCACAGTGATGTAAGTTTGTTTAAAAAGTTGCGGAAAAAAGTAGACCGGAAATGTTGGCCAGAACATAGCAAACAGTTCGCGTACAAGTTTGTGTGCATACATAAATATTGACCTGAGCTGTTTGCACCTTGCCACCACTGTTGCCAGACTCGCTGAGCGCTATTGACGTCGTAGGACGCTTTTAGGCGTATAAATAATCGATTTCTTAACGCTTTGAATGACTTGAGGCTACTTAGTATATATATATATATATATATATATAATGTGTGGAATATATACATATATTTATGTAAGCGCCTTTATGCGGTACGTGCGTCTCATGCTGCTGATCTCTTTTTGCGTTTTGTCATTTTGGTTTTTTGTTATTGTATTTTTTTGTTTTTTGTTTGATCCTCCAATTCTTTATCGGCTTGCGGCTGCTTCTTCTTTGACCCTCTCTTAACACCAATGTAGAACATTTTTGTCAATGAGTTTCGTTTCGTTCCATTTGAATGCATTTCTTTGCATTACGTTTCATTGTTGCACCTTCCACACGCTGCAAGTCGGCAAGGTGGTAAGGCAAGCGAAGTTGCCGCAAAATGTTCAAAAAAAAAAAGCAGCTAACGTTTGTTGTGTCACTGGCAACGTGCCAACAAACAAAGGCAGCGGGTGGCCCATCAATGAATGCTTGAAGGCGGTTATCTTCAAGGACACCCTTATGCATGTTGGCTCTTATACCATAGCGTAGTGTATGTAATTACGCATGTATGCGCGTGTGGAAGTGCCATTGCAAATTCTCTATGCCACGTGACTTTTTGGAATTTCGGAAGTCAATGCGTATTTTTGAATGGAATTTGGTATTTGCACATCAAAGTTGTTATTTTATGTGGTTTTTAGCCACTGCTGTTCTTTTGTTTGGCGTTTATGTTCATATCTGTCGCGCTTTTGTTCAATGGCTGTGTTATTTTTGCATGTCCTTGTTGTCATACGTTTATTGTCGTTTTACTTTATTTATATCGCATTCATACTTCTTTCTATAACCCCACCACATACCGTTTCTTTGTATTTCTTTGCAAATTAACTCTGTATTCGTCCTTCATTCAGGCTTCTGTTTCTATAACGGAAATAAAGCGTTTTCTTATTTAGATTTTATTGCTTCCGGCTCACCTGCGCGGTGCTTCTTTAATGGCGGCATGCCAAATTGTTGCCTTTATCTTCTTATTTTTTAATGTTTTTCCAAATCACAGTTTTACATCCTGAAAGATTTGTCTCAAACCGCGCACGAGTCATGTGGTGAATGTCAAAATGTTACCCTCTGTATGAAAGGTTTGAATATACTAGAAAAAACCGTTCCGTTTAATCCTTTACAATAACTTAACGGAAAAATGTGTAAATTTACCATATGTTGTTTCAAACAAAATTTACACGACTTTGATTCCACTAGAAGGCACATTAGGGTTTCCTAGCTCTAGGGTTTCCTACCCCTAGCCCACCCCAAAATTATAGCGCTTTTGACTTGAGATATTGATTCAATACTAGTGGACCCGGCAGACGTTGTTCTGACCTTACTATGGTATCTCTACATAACTTTTAAGAAGTTTTTACCTCTTACATTCCCTTTCCCTCTCTCCGCATTTTAGATATTTATCTTCTTATTCACTCCTCTCTCTTCCTTTCTCTTTTCCTGCGTCTGCTTCTCCTTCACCTTCCGTTCTCTCCTGCTCCCTCCCTCGCTCCATCTATCCCTATCTCCCTTTCGTCGTCTAACCCTATCTCTTTCCTAGTTCCAGTCCCAGTCACAGTCCCGTCCCAGTCGCAGTCGCAGTCGCAGTCCCAGTCCCAGTCCCAGTCCCAGTCCCAGTCCCAGTCCCAGTCCCAGTCCTAGTCCCAGTCTCAGTCCCAGTCCCAGTCCCAGTCCCAGTCCCAGTCCCAGTCCCAGTCCCAGTCCCAGTCCCAGTCCCAGTCCCAGTCCCAGTCCTAGTCCCAGTCCCAGTCCCGCCCCAATCTCAGTCCCAGTCCTAGACCCAGTCCCAGTCCCAGTCCCAGTTCCAGTCCCAGTCCTAGTCCCAGCCTCAGTCCCAGTCCCAGTCCCAGTCCCAGTCCCAGTCCCAGTCCCAGTCCCAGTCCCAGTCCCAGTCCCAGTCCCAGTCCCAGTCCCAGTTCCAGTCCCAGTCCTAGTCCCAGCCTCAATCCCAGTCCCAGTCCCAGTCCCAGTCTCAGTCCCCGTCCCAGTCCGATTCCCAGTCTCAGTCCCAGTCCCAGTCCCAGTCCCGCCCCAATCTCAGTCCCAGTCCTAGTCCCAGTCTCAGCCCCAGTCCCAGTCCCGACCCAATCCCAGTCCCAGCCCTAGTCCCAGTCTCAGTCCCAGTTCCAGTTCCGGTCCACAGTCCCAGTCCCAGTCCCAGTCCCAGTCCCAGTCCCAGTCCCAGTCCCAGTCCCCGCCCTAGTCCCAGTTGCAGTTCCGGTCCACAGTCCCAGCCTCAGTCGAAATCCTAGTCCCAGTCTCATTGCCTCATACGATTCTGAGTCACTCATCTTTGTTATACTACCACCTGACCGCCATGGTGGGGAAGAAAAACCCTCCGCCACAACCGTTCATGTGTAAGGTTACCGTTACTTCGGGAGGATGATTCGGTATCTGGAGGCCTGCATAGCTGAATAAACTAGCTAGCTGCAAATTCAAAACGTTTCAATATTGTTGTGCTTATTTAAGCGTTTTCTTTGTTTTCCATATTGCAGAAACAGATTCAGGGCGGGTCTATATTTTAGGCGATATGTCCGAAGTGGATTGATATATCCAAAAGAAAGACTCCGCATATAGTAAAAATCTCAAATCTCGGTGCCGTTTTGGATGATATTCCCGATATCAGTTGAAATTAGATTGATCTATATTTTAGTACCTACACATTTCCGAAACTGAGTAAAATATTGAAATGCTGGACCTAGCTGTCTTCTTATAGAAATATTTCCTATAGGGCTGTTCTTAATGGCGCCTTTCGTTTGATGTCGTTATAAAAATAGTTTATAGGTCCAAAATGCTTGCGATATCTTCGAAATCTGTTAAGATGCCCAAGGCAAAGATTGGTTTGACAACCATAATGGGGGAACTGATTAAGTGCCTTACTTGGTGTAATTTGGGTGTTATCTCCAAAACCGGTTGATAAATCGTAATTTTGAGTAATTAAGTTAGCTACATGTTATCGAAAAGCTATCGATATGTTAATGGAAAGTTATTTATTATTTATATAAATGTTACCATATATTTATGGAAAAATTATCGATATGGTATCAGAAAGTTATAAATTCGTTATCAAAAAACTATCGACTTGTTATCGGAGTGCTTTCATATTGTTATCGGTCTGTTATCGAAAAAATGGATTTGTTATCGATTTCTTATTGGAGTATTTCCAGTTTTTTGTTGGCATGCGTTATATATGTTTTTCGACGACTCATTGGTTTGCTATGAAACAGATATGTACCAATATAAGGAACCATTAACAAGCCGATAACAAACGATAACAGCGATAACTCGACTATTAGAATTCACTATCGATAATAAGTCGATAATAAACCAACAACTTGTAGATATCTGTTGTCGCAGAAAATAAGCCGCCATAGCTCTTTGCAAACACTTGGTAACCACATATTTGTTTCTGGTAAAGTTACCTCTGTTGTGGTTTAACTTCAACCACTGAGCGAGCTCTAGTTAACTAGAAACCTTAGTTTTTTAAACACTTCAGGTGAAAGAAATATTCACATTGAAACAGAGAGTTGACATTTTTTCGAATGTATATGTTTTCGATGTGACTTGTGCTATCCGTCACAAGTAAAATTGGTCTAAATGTCCCACCCGCCACTATGGAATACCCCATTTACAATTTGTGATATTTAAATCCTGCAGTTCTATATATGACAGTTTTTCATTTCATTAATGATATTTCTCCTTGAATTGCTCCTCTAACAGTCATTGCAAGAGTTAGGAAAGTATTTGCTTCACTTTTGTAAAACCACAATTAGTTACACTTTTTATGCGTCGATAACACGGTGACGATGCCAATGCATGCAGCCGCCATAGTCATACATTGCGTCAACCTATCACTCAACCATCGGCACAAGATCTACGATTGCAATCGTATACCTAACCCCCTTTAACACCGCTCACTTATGCATCCCTTAAAGCGTTCATGCATTCAGGCATCGATGCGTGCAGCAGCAGTAGAAGAAGTTGAAAAATCAACTGGAAGCAAATATTCAGCCAACCGTTGGACAGAGCAAATGTGCATCAATGCCTATATTTCTACTATCATTTGTATGTAGATTCTACGTTTGTATGTGTGCAGCTCTTCGAATACCATGTAACGTGTGTGATCATACCGATATTTTTGATCGTTTCAACGCATATCTACAGATGTGTGCATTTGATCGTCATGCTGATTTGTAGTAGTAGTTGTTGTTGCTGTTGTTTTTGGCGCATCTTCTTTTTCTTGTTGTATGAGCCAGTTGGGCGCGTTATGGCGGTACAAAAGCGCCTCCAGGTGCACTTCACGCTTAATTAGAATATGATGCCGCAATACCATCACACATTCATGCATTCCGTATAGATGCTAACACTTACATATATCTGTATGTATGTATGTGTTATCTAATGTTTATGTGGCTTCAAAGATCGTATGGCGGTTAGTTTCATCTTTATTGGTTTTTGTTGCTAGCGTTTTCTTTTTTTATCTGTTGACTTGGCACATGTTCTTTTTTATTATTTTTACTAAGTGAAGGATTTTATTTTTTTCATTTATTTGTTGATCTTTGTCGTTTTTAATTTATTTATTGATCTTTGGTTTTGCACATTTTTGTATGTTGGCCCATAAGGTGTTAAGGGCTTACAAACACTTTTGGCGCCCGTTTTGACATCTGTGATGACTTTGAGGAATCCACGTACGTAGGTTCTTAGTTAAGCCAGCCGCCCAATAAAGACCTCACATAGATCCTTCACAGTATTACCAAAATTTGTTTGACAACCAAATGTAGAACCACAATTAAGTAGCAGGTTGGTTGGAGAGACTGGGCTCAACTAGGGCTCTGGCTAAAATTTTGATTCACTTTCTCAGGGAACCAATTAATTAGACTGCTGTACCTTGCGGTTGTTTTACTCAAACCATTTGCTTAAATCAATATACCTACTGATGTTCCTACAATGTGCCCTTGAATTGGGAATCACAAAACTGCCAAAAGTTCGGGACCTGAGGTTAGGTTAAGTTAAAAGAGTGTGCATGAAAGCTTGCCTGACTTCCAGTCGAGGACATTTATGCCCATTGTTAATGACCTCACTGAATGCGGGGTGACAGCACATTCGTCCAATCAGATTACTTCTTAGTAACCCTCAACCAACCACTTGCTTTTCTGATGCACGGCAGTAGGAGCGAAAGATCTAGCTTCCCAGCCTCTGCTAGAGTGTCGAAAAACAGTGAGCACAGAAAACTGAGTCGCCCTCTTTGCAGTCCAGAGCAGCGACAGAGAAATAAAGGAATCCACTTCTCTTCCTTCTCATCCTGACAGCTTCTGCCGAGGGAGCTTGTGCGTCTGCGCCACTGGCAGAACAACGGTGCAATAACGCAATTAGCTGTGATGACACATTTAAGTCCTCACTGCAGGCTTGTTTAGCTTGAGAAGGAGGCTATTTCCTTTCCCGTCCAAACATGGTCATAAGGACTTTAAGAACTCGCAATGCGGTTGGTCCACAGCAAGTTCATCACCCTAATCTCAATTTGATCGATCTTCCTCAGGAGGTAACCCAGTAGTGCCCCTACTAAGCTATCTGCTTCGCTGATGTCCCTTTCAGACCTAATATTCGCTAGGTCTTGGCGCTTGCAGAGAAAATGGATTTCTTAGAACCTTCCTGTCAAAAGCTACTGCAACAGACGTTGAAGTGGATACACATTTCCTCTGCGTATGGGCTAAACGGCCACTGTACTCCAATTGGCTGTGATTTAAAATATTTCTTTTGTAGGCCAATACATTTAATTCTCGGTTCTATTCTGGTTGTAGTCAGGTGAAGTTTGTGTGGTGATTTCTAAGTGTTCCTAGAGTACTAATTCTCTTGAGATTGGTATGATTGACTACGTTTTTGACAGCCTCTATGATCTCTAACTTTGTACTAACCTTTGCTATTTCAATAGCTTTAACACTGCCATCAATACTCCCGTGATCAAGTATCCATGTGGGTGTTATGGCCCCATGTTTGCTGCATCGTGTAACACCCTCTTGCAATTATCGACGACCTAAGGGGACGTAAATGATGATTCTTACACCTGTTTAACTCACAGGCGTCTACATGACTCTACAACGAGAAATAACAAGATATTTAAATTCCTAGAAGCTCTTCTTGTAATATATTAGCTGAGTTTGTAAGACGGATGGTGTTTGTGAAGTAAAAAAAAAAAATTCTAGGGATTTAAGGCCAAGCTTCTCTTCCAATTTGCGTCGGACTTCTTTTAATCTTTCCTACAAATTGGCGGGACGGGGCCTACTTGTTTCACGCCGACTCCGAACGGCATCTGCAAGGCAGATTAGTTTTCACTGAGAGCTTTTCATGGCAGAAATACACTCCGAGTGCTTGCTAAACACTGCCAAGGGCCGACCCAGCTTAGTAAAATCTTCTTCTGTTGCTTTGCCCGGAGTGTGAACCCAGGATCTTCGGTGCGGTAGGCGGGGCACGCTACCATCACAACATGGTGGTCGAAGTTTACATATTCCGAAAAGACACTTGTACCAACACCATTGTCCATTGCTTGTAGACGAGGAAGACGAGGCCTTGATGCTACGAACGGAACGTACTCTTCCGTTTCTTCGTGCATCGCGCACGTTTTGCATATGCTGCCACTCACGAGACCTAGTTTTTAAGCATGTGACGCCAGAATCTGATGATATTAGACATTTTGGAGAACCGTGCTTCGATCCACGTATTTCCTTAAAATAAAAGTTAAAAAGGGGCGATAACCTCCGAAGATATATAGGCCGAGTTGCTCTTCCAATTTGCGTCGTGCTCCTTGCAATTTTTTCTGAAAATGGGAGGGAAGGGACCTTCATATTTTATGCCGACTCAGAGCGGCGTTTCTAAATTTGTGATGTTGCTTTGCCTGGCGCTTTAACCCAGGACTCTCGGTATGGTAGGCGGAGCCCGCTCCCACCACACCTCTGCGGCCGCAAGTTTGTACGACTGTAAGCATTTAACGCCTACTTATTTCTTCGAGTAGGCCTTGTGTCTTCCGTAACGTTGGAACCGTCGATATACACGTACATCGTGTAATCTGTTATTGTAGTTTCATGATCTCTTTCGAAGCTCAGGAACCTGCCATATAGCTACCATGCAGATGAAACCCGAATGTGTGAAATGAATTGTACGTACTTCTAGTATACTGATTTAAAGCATGCAACTGGGTATATAATGATAAATTACAACCGTAATGGACCTGCCTTCCTTGTTGTTATGCTCTTTTCTTATTTTATTTAAATACCTACATTTTTTTTTTTTGGCCACCAACATAACACTACAATTGATTGATTGCTTGCATTGATTGTGCAATGCATTTTTGATTAAAGAAATTTTAATGGAAAAAAGTAGCTACGACACAAACAAAAAACATTCCATACATAACAAAACAATTAGAAATCAATTTAAAAAGCTACACAACTGGACCACACCTGTGTGTTGTCCAAGACAAAAAGGCGACATGGCTGGCAGACAACATGCTGGAATAGCTCAGGCGCTCTTAGCTACCACGTGAAGCATTAAATGAATATGAACGCCTTCAATTACTCATAGAAGTTCTCAGAAATAATCGTATACTCACAATTCATACAACAAATGTCAGTCCAACTGTCAACTAATTAATTAAATTTCAATTGAATTTATTAACTCGAATTTGTGTTGAGCAAATGCCAACAACTACAAAAAAAAAACAAACAAAAAAAACAAGTAAGGAAGGTTAAGTTCGGGTGTAACCGAACATTATATACTCAGTTGAGAGCTATGGTGGAAACATAAGGGAAAATAACCATGTAGGAAAATGAACCGAGGGAAACCCTGGAAAGTGTTTGTATGGCATGGGTATCAAATGGAAGGCATTAAAGAGTCATTTATGAGGGAGTGGGCCTTAGTTTTATAGGTGGGCGCCGTTATGAAATATCGCCATAAAGGTGGACCAGTGGTGATTCTAGAATGTGTTTGTACGATATTGGTATCAAATTAAAGGTATTAATGAGAGTTTTAAAAGGGAGTGGTGGTAGTGGTATATGTGAAGGCGTTTTCCAGATATCGACCAAAATGTGGACCAGGGTGACCCAGAACATCATCTGTTGTATACCGCTAATTTATTTATATATGTAATACCACGATCAGTATTCCTGCCATTATTCCAAGGGCTTTCGATTTCGCCCTGCAGAACTTTTTCATTTTCTTCTACTTAATATGGTAGGTGTCACAACCATTTTACAAAGTTTTTTCTAAAGTAATATTTTGCGTCAATAAACCATTCCAATTACCATTTTTCATCCCTTTTTTCGTATTTGGTATAGAATTATGGCATTTTTTTTCATTTTTCGTAATTTTCGATATCGAAAAAGTGGGCGTGGTCATAGTCGGATTTCGTTCATTTTTCATACCAAGATAAAGTGAGTTCAAGTAAGCACGTGAACTAAGTTCATTAAAGATATGTCGATTTTTGCTCAAGTTATTGTGTTAACGGCCATGCGGAAGGACAGACGGACGACTGTGTATAAAAACTGGGCGTGGCTTCAACCGATTTCGCCCCTTTTCATAGAAAACAGTTAACGTCACAAAATCTATGCCCCTACCAAATTTCAAAAGGATTGGTAAATTTTTGTTCGACTTGTGGCATTAAAAGTATCATAGACAAATTAAATGAAAAAGGGCGGAGCCACGCCCATTTTCAAATTTTCTTTTATTTTTGTATTTTGTTACACCATATCATTACTGGAGTTGAATGTTGACATTATTTACTTATATACTGTAAAGATATAAAATTTTTTGTTAAAATTTAACTAAAAAATTTTTTTTTTAAAGTGGGCGTGGTCGTTCTCCGATTTTGCTAATTTTTATTAAGCATACATATAGTAATAGGAGTAACGTCCCTACCAAATTTCATCATGATATCTTCAACGACTGCCAAATTTCAGCTTGCAAAATTTTAAATTACCTTCTTTTAAAAGTAAGCGGTGCCACGCCCAATGTCCAAAATTTTACTAATTTTCTATTCTGCGTCAAAAGTTCAACTCACCTACCAAGTTTCATCGCTTTATCTGTCTTTGGTAATGAATTATTGCACTTTTTCGGTTTATCGAAATTTTCAATATCGAAAAAGTGGGCGTGGTTATAGTCCGATATCATTCATTTTAAATAGCGATCTGAGATGTGTGCTCAGGACCCCACATACCAAATTTCATCAAGATACCTCAAAATTTACTCAAGTTATCGTGTTAACGGACGGACGGACGGACGGACGGACATGGCTCAATCAAATTTTTTTTCGATCCTGATGATTTTGATATATGGATGTCTATATCTATCTCGATTCCTTTATACCTGTACAACCAACCGTTATCCAATCAAACTTAATATACTCTGTGAGCTCTGCTCAACTGAGTATAAAAACACAAGAAACTGCAGCCTTAGCTCCAACAGAAATAACAAATAGAACACAAACCTGAAAACCTACAAAAGCCTAAACATTTTACCTAAGCGCAACAACAAAAACCAACTACGAGGATGAAATGCAGACACTTCACGCCGCTAAAGTAAATGTTAGAAAAAGTGTCTAAAGCACAAACAAAGTACAAACGGAGCAAAAACATAAAAAACCGATTTGAAACCAGCTTGTCAGTAGCTACAAGATAAGCTGTCATATATTACAACAAAAAAAACTAAAAGTTTGTATACCATCAACAGCAACAACAAACACTAAGTATACAAACTTTATAGGAACATTAAAAAAAAAGATGGTAACAAAATGCGGTAACAACTACTGTATTTGCCACTGCTCATATGCCTGCCTGGCAGTAGCCGCAGTTAGAATGACAAAAACAATGTGATGTGAGTGAGAGTTTCAAAAGTTGGCTAAGTGTGGTTAGCATTATGGTATGTCACACTTCGCAGCACAGTGTTCTTTAAGTGTGAAATATGTACTTAAAATAATTTGTTTAGTCATTCTACAAATTTATCTAGCAAAATTAACAACCGTAGTCAGTTCGTGTGCATTCGTGAAGCGCGCTCCTTAAGTGGCCCTGCAAAAAATGCGATTAGTCTATGATGAGTCTGGATTGAGTCGCAGAGGAGTATGCGTCTAATGCCAGTTTTGATCTCTTTGTATACGTTGAATTGTTCCCTTTTGTTTAAGCATATAAAGAGACTAATGGTACCCATTTATACGCGAATGGGAACGATAGGCCCAAACCCCTTTGTACCCATATGGGAACGAATCAAGACTAATCTATTTTTCCATCAAAAAGTGTTAAGTTTTCATATGGTACAAGGTTATGTACATTAGACTGAATCGATTTATTAACCGATATTGCGCCATCGATTTTTCGATAGGATTTGGGCTCAGGAAAAAAAATTCCACTACGCATACCCAAAAAAATAATTTTCAAGCCTGCGAAAAAAAAATGGCGAAAAGGTCAATTTTTCGACCAAAACACTCCTGAAAACCTTTTTTCAAAAATCTGTTATCACCAACGTTTTTCGAAATATCGATTCGCTATATTCAATAAGGAACACGAAAAAAGCAGGGAAATTTTTATTTTCCTTGCTATGGAGATAACTTCAGAACAAATTATGCTAGTTAAGCTCCTGTTAATCGCGCTACTTGTGAGTTCAATGTACTAAGTAAAAAAGTCTCTCTCGATTTTTCGCTTCCAAAAGCCGATTTTTTGATAATTTTGAATTCCGCTTTTTAAGCTGTACATTTTAATTACAATTAAGCTGTATGTAATACTTTCTTAGATTTTATAGTCTATAAGGATTTTTGTCCAATGACTTATTAATAATAATAATAATATAATATTAAAATAAGTTGGGGTTTCCTTCCTGAATGAAAGCTGTTGATGAGTGCTTTAGTAAAGGGTAATTTTCATACCCCTGAGTGATTTGGGTCTCGAGATATATGCCAAAACGTGGACCCGTGAAGGCCTAGATAGTGTTTTTATATTATGTGTAGCAAAGTGAAGCTGCTGATGAGTGCCTAAGTACAGAGTAGTTTTCATACCTATTGGTGACTAGGGTCTCGAGATATAGGCCAAAACATGGACCCGGATACCCCTAGAATGTGTGTGTATTATGGATATCAAATGAAAGCTGTTGCTGAGAGCTTTAAAGTAATTTTCATTGTGATATTCGCTTTAGTCGCATCAACCTGGCAAAACTGATAAATATACCTACGAAGCCGAAATAAAGACATTGATTAATAACACCCACATACCTATTTACATACGTCCTATTCAATTTGCCTGAAATTTGGTATATAAATTTGCCTATATTAGTATTTACGATGCTTTTTTCTGTGAAGTAGACCAGAGACAGACTGGGACTGAGACTGAGACTGAGACTCGGAGTGGGACGGGGACTGAGACTCGGAATGGGAGTGGAACAAATACATACCACCCTCTGGGACTAGCAATAAGATATGAAGAAGAATGAGAAAAACTTGAGAGAAGATAAAAGAGAAAAGAGAGAAGGATACTGAGAAAGAGATAGAATGAGACGAAGATGCAGATAGATGAAGCGAAAAATATGGAGGGCGGAATGAATACAAAGATTAGGAAAAAGTGTAGAGGGGCGAGGGCAGAGTTAGACGGAAAAAGCTTATTAAAGTTTATGCAGACATTTAGGGCAGAACAACGTTTGCCAGGTCTGCTAGTAATAATAAAAAAATAAAAATAGATTGGGCTACAACTGCATACTCAAAAAATTTACAAAATTCTGAATAAAAATGTGCGAAAAAAAAAATAAAAAATTCGTAAAATTTAAATCGAACTTTCTAATTTTTTCAAAAATGTTTTTAAGATGACTTGCATAGTTTTAGTTATTAAATTCATTGAGGTAAATGATCGAAAATTAAAAATGGAGAGTCCCAATGAGCTCAACTTACGCCAAAGGACAAGCAGACATGACGAAATTGGCCAAATCACCGCGCTAAACGCCATCAACACACAAATAAATTGCGGACTGAACAAAGAACCCCACCATAAAACAGTATTCATAGCGCCAGACTTGTCACGAGCTGTTGATACAGTTAATCATAACACGATACTGCAAAAGACTTGAAAGAGCCTATCCTTCCTACTACTATAAAATGGTGGACTGCAAATTATCTGAGTAGACGGCAGGCATATGTGCAGTTCAGCGATGCAACATAAAAACCCGGACCAGATGACTTAGGGACGCCACAGGGTGGTGTCCTATCCAAACTTCTCTTAAATTTTTTATATATCAAACCTCCCTTCCCCACAAAGAGATGTTACCATTGTGTACTACGCCGATGACTGCATGATAATGACAACAGATCCTGGTACATCCATTGATGAGCTATCTCCCTGGTCTTCCTCAGCTGCCTTATTTATTTACAACATGGACAAAGCAAATGCCGATTATACTGGATATCCACGTCGATGGCATTATGCGACCGACTGCTCTACACCTAAAAATACTTGGTGTGATTTTCGATCAGGACCCATATTTTGACAACCATGCAGTCGCAATTGCAACTTAAGTTCAGAACTGTAACAAAATTCTCAAGTCCCTTGCGGGCAGCACTTTGGGCAAAGACAAAGAAATGCGCATAAGTAACCACTTATAAAGTAATCGACCGAACCGTTGTATGCTACGCATCTCCAGTATGTTCGCCGATCTTAAGAGAAACACACTGGAGGATATTGCAGGTCTGTCGAAACTCCGCGCTCATAACTGCCATGGGATGTCTCGTTATTTACCCAGAACACCATCTACACTGTAAGACCATCAACTGCCCGGTGAAAACCGTTCTCAGAGACAATTACCCTAAACAGTAGAAAGCAATTTCTCAGGGAAGACGCTCGTCACTCTGGCTCAACTTCGATCTGTAGTAGGTTAAACTCTTTCTTAGCCAGAATAAACCCCGACATACCCAATGTATGTCCTGCTTGTCACGTGTCTTTACATGACACTATTCATCTTTTCAATTTCAATATGGAGCCACCACCTCTAACAGCCCTATTTTTTTGGTCCAAGCTTATGAAACAGAAAACTTTCTCGAACTCTCGTTAAAGAATATTGATAACAATTTGTGAGTGAGCGCTCTTATTGGATGGGTCGAAGCACTGATACTACAACAACAACCAATAATAATAATAATAATACCCAACGGATTAATACCCTCCAAAGCCCGCCCGACTGGCGCGAGGTCATGCATCCGCATGAAGCACGGATTTGTTTTTGTTTTTGCCGAATTGGTGATAGGCGGAGGTTTGTTAAGCGTCGAGATCTAAAACTGCTCAGCTACAGAATAAAAATCATCAGCTGAGTACTATATATAACAGTTAGAAATTACATAACAGTTAGAAATTATACTTATACATTGTTAAATTACAGAACATTTTTAGCTTATTCGATTGTTTTTTTTTTTTTTTTTTTTTTTTTTTTTTTTTTTACGAGTTAAAATAGGGTAAGACAGTTTTCTTTATGGTAAAAAGTGAATCCGTTATATCGAATGAATTAGAATGAGTGTTGAAATCATGACACAAATACCGAAAAGGTTCATTCAATTCGAAGTTAGTTCTACACTGCCTCAAAAGAAGGGGTTTGTAATGTCTTGACACTCGTGATGGGACGTTAAAGTTTACTTCGTTTAAAAGAATTGGACTAGAAATCAATCCATTCAGGAGCTTAGTAATAAATATAACGCCTAGCATTTCTCTACGACTTGCAAGAGTTGGAAGATTGATAAGCTTCAACCGACTAGTATAAGACGAAAGATTATACGCAGAGTCCCACTGAATATTCCTTAAAGAGAAAAGTAGAAATTGCTTTTGTATTGATTCAAGTCTATCTGCATGAACTTGATATTGTGGATTCCAGACTATTGATCCGTAGTCTAGTATCGGTCTAGCTAAAGTGATGAAACGCGCTTTAGTTACATTATGATCACCAAATTCTTTAGACCACCGTTTCACGTATGAAAGAACACCTCTAGCCTTATTGACAGTAGCATTAATATGAAGGTTAAAACTAAGTTTAGCATCTATCGTGACTGCCAAGTCCACAAAATAGTTTACTGATGGAAGACAAAAATTATTAATTACGTAAGAGGCTGCTGGCAAAGATCTTCGAGAGAGGGACATGCATTTGCACTTATTAAGGTTCAGCGGGATTGAATTTATGGTGCACCAGGTAACTAGGTAGTTTAAATCCGGTTGAAGCAAGGGACGTTCTTCGATAGACGCATAAGACCTAAAAAGTTTTACATCATCAGCGTACATTAAGATTTTGGAATATTTTATATATCGTTAATAAAAAGCAAGAACAGAACTGGACCGAGGTGACTGCCTTGTGGGGTGCCAGAGGGAACATGGATAACATTTGCAAGAGTATTTTTAAAAATGACTTTTTGCGTTCGACCGCAGAGATACGATGAGATCCACTGCGTGAGACCAAGTTGGAAGCCAAGTTGATACAGCTGGTAGATAAGTAATGAGTGGGATACTTTGTCAAATGCTTTACTGAAATCAGTATAAATAACATCGGTGTGAAGATTTTTTCTAAATCCATTAGAAACATGAGTTTTGAATTCAAGTAGATTTGTAATGGTAGATTTATCTTTACAGAATCTGTGTTGCGGTTCTGCAATTAAAGTAGAAATGGAAAATGCTAGCTCATTGGTAACGATAGCTTCAAACAACTTTGGGATGGCCGACAACTTTGCTATTCCTCGATAGTTTTCAACACACGACCTACTACCACTTTTGTGCAGGGGTATGAGAAAAGATTCCTTCCAAGCAGAAGGAAAAATTCCACGTTTTTTAAGAAAGCAGGTGGGAATTAAATCAAGACCGTACTTGTAAGATTCCTTCAAAGACGTTAAATATGAAAAAACTTCATGAGGATATATTGCTGGAATATTAACTGTGTTAAGTGAGTTAAGTCGAAATGGATATTCATTTGAAAAAGGATTAAATTCAGCGGAATAGTTGGCCTTGAAAAATTGTGCGAAGAAGTTAGCAATATCTTGATCGTCGCTAGACAAATCATCCTGGTATTTTAACCCGAATCACCCTCAGATTGCCATATGGCAACGCGCAATAGTCTTCCAATGAAACGTTCACAAATTTCCAAAGAATGCACATACCGTTAACTTTTTTGCGCGTGGTGTGACGCAATTGATCGCGCTTTAAGCAGCATTCATTTCCTCATCAGTATAAATTACATAGATGACATGATATGAAACTTCTCGCTCTCTGAGAGCGCGTGAAAATGTGCATTTTTTATAACATTGACCATAGATGCCATCATCCTCAAAATCAAATTTGGGCATTTCGGAATAACTTTGGGGTATTTTACATGGTAAAGGTTTAATTTATGATTTTCACTGAAAACTTACTCAAGATTGTCAAATGGGATATCAAAAAACTCGAATTTTTTCAGGATCACAAATACAAAAAAAAGCTTATTTTACCCGTTAAAAATTTTTCCGTGACAACACGTGAAATTTAATTTTTTGATAGCTAAGATAAAATGTACTTATCTCTTTTCGTGCGTTAATATAACAGCTCATTTAATTTTGTTATTTCTTGTACCTTTTTTACAAATTTTTGATCCGCTTATGTAGTTGAATACACTTGAAATGAAAAATAATGAAAACGCACAGATTTTCTTGGAATTTTTTTGCACGGTTTACGCAACTCTGATCTTCAAGACCCATTCTTGGAAACGAATGAAGTTTGTTTACAATCGAATGAACCAATGTTTACAATTGAATGAACTTTAAGACCCATTCCTGGAAACGAATTGAGAGAGAATGAATGTTTCGTATCATGTCATCATTGATAAATTAGTTTGTGATAGTGAGCGCACTTCAAGATTGATAAAAAATTTCTATTGAAAAAAAAACGGGAGACAAAAAAGTAAGTAGATCTATAACATCTATAAAAAACGTGATTAAGCTATAAAATTTGTGGTTTTGTGTAGTGTTTGAAGCGCAAAACAACATCTAATTATTTGGTTATAAAAAAAATGTATTTCAATGTGTTTTTTCGTGTGTTTCCGTGGCTGTGTCCATATGGCAACGCTAGGCAGGCTAGACCACTGGTTTAGATTTCAATGTTTTTGCTGCGTTTTATTGCTTTTGTTGTTAATTGGAGGTCTCCTAAAGGCCTAGATTGGTTTATTATGTATACGTACAATATTTTAGGCTTTTTTTATTCTAACCTTTTTGAATAAAACTTTCTTTGCAAGAAGCACTGGATTTTTTGGAAGAATTGTTCTCGGATGAGGGGAACGAATTTCCAAAAAATATCCAGGCACTTTACATCGAGCCACCTGAGCAGGATGGCAACATAAGTGGTGAAGATGATGGTGACGTTGAAGGTGGAACTCCAGATAATGTTTTCCCAGCTCAACTAAAGACCGGATGTGAAATCGTGTTTGAAAGTGGCATGCGAATCAACACGTACGACTGCAGCCAAAGCGATATTGATGACTCTGCACCTGATGATAGCTTCAATGATTGCTTACCAAGCACTTCAAAGGAAATTCGTTGCGAGATCTCATCAAAACCTGAAATTTCACTTCCACCAAGTAACAAAGGCAGTGAATACACTTGGAAACCCAATAATTAATTGACAGTGCTTCCTATCTTTCCTGAACCGAATTTCAAAGACTGTCGAGAACTTGGACAACATGAAATATTTGAGAAGGTTTTTAGCGGTGACTTGCTTGAACATATATGCAAATGTTCGAATTTGTACGCTATGCACAATCAGAAACGATACGAACCACTTACTGTAGGAGGTAATGAAGTTGTACTATCCATTACGATTAACACAAGTAACCAAAATTTTTTCAGAATTACGTGTGTTCATGAGAATTTTGATAGCAACTGCCTACGATTCTACCGGATCCTTTCGAGACATGTGGAGCTGCGAAGACGACCTTCAAAACACAATGGTCGTCAATGCTATGCGAAGAAACCGCTTCGAGGAAATTAATTACATGCTACACTTCGAGTCATCAGTATGCGAAGTGGCAGCAAGTTCCGGCAGATTCGATACTCTTTGGAAACTACGCCCATTGACTGACCATATAAAGACCAAAATGATTGAAAAATTTTATCCAGAACCAAATCTCTCATATGACGAAAGCATGATTGCATATTTTGGATGCCATGGATGTAAACAATTTATAAAAGGAAAGCCAATACTTTTGAGTACAAGGCTTGGTCTCTTTGCTCTCCTAGTGGATACATGATCAATTTTGAAATATACCTAGGCAAAAATCCGAGGATGAATCCTAAATATGAAGGTAGATTTGACATTTGCGCAGCTCCACTTTTGTGTATGATTGAGGATTTTTCGGAAGAAGTGTAAAAACTTCCGTTCTCATTTTACTTTGACAATCTTTTTACTGGAATACCGTTGCTGATTTACTTGACAAATAAAAGCTACCAAGTTTCAGGCACTATTCGCGAAAACCGAACACCAAAAAATTGTCCTATTCCACATAAAAAAAAATTGCGGAAATGCAAAAGAGGGTATTTCGAGGCCACGGAAATCAAAGAGGAAGGAATTCATCTGACAAAATGGGTGGATAACTCGGTGGTCTGCCTCGCTTCGACGTGCTTTGGCTCTGAACCACTATCCAAAGCATCTCGCTACAGTAGCAAATTGTGTAGAAAAATTCCTGTTCCACGTCCATGCGTTGTAACCCAGTACAACAAATTTATGATGGGTGTTGATCGATTTGACCAAAATATTTCAGGTCAACGCATCTCTTTTCGAGGAAAAAAACGGTGGCACTGCATTTTTACTTGGGTTATGGATGCGAGCATTCAGAACAGTTGGCTTCTTTATAGATCCTCTAATGAAAATGTGTCACTTAAAGACTTCAGGAGAGAAATATCCATTTACTACTGTAAGCACTACGGCGTCCAACCGAAAATTTTTCAAAAATGTTCAACTAAACGTACGGAATCCTTAGCGAACGCTCTACGCTATGACAGAACAGATCATCTTGTAATTCCAATCAAAAATAAGAGGCGATGTGCTGGAGACGTATGTAGGTCCATCGTGCGAACATCCTGCAAAAAATGCAATGTCGGACTTTGCTTGCCTTGCTTGGAATCATATCATACAAAAACTTGAAAACCCAAATTTTTACAATATAAGTTTATATTTTTTTCAATGAAATGTTCTAAAATGAATTCACAATATTTTGTTTTTTCAAATACACGCCCACGAAAATAATTAATTTGAATTTTAAAGGGTTACGGAATGATTTATTACGTATATGTAAACCAGTGGTCTATCCTACCTGGCGTTGCCATATGGCAACAGGACATTTCAAGAACCCTGCGTCCAGGACATAAAATCTAATGATGCATTTTTTTAGTTGGACCTAAAGGATACTGCAAAACAAAAATCTCTTCGAAATTCCACAAAAAATTTACATAGGGTGATTCGGGTTAAAGCAGAGGGAAACCCTTTAACCCTACGTTTAGAGTTCACGAAATCATAGACGGCTTTCGTATTGCAAATTATTTTCCTTTTCATCTTACATATACATATACGTATTATAGCACTTTTTGTTTAATTCAAACTATTTATGACGCAAAATAGAGTATTGCAAGTAATCGGAGTGAGCGCCTGATCTTTTGAATAATTTGAAAAAGCGCGATTTTCTGTTTTTTAAAGACCTCAGCTCTTTAGTGAACCATATTTGGATTGGTTCGGTAGACACACGTTTTCGCTTAGGTACGTATTTTTTCCAAAATAACGTAAATGGTGGAATAAAAGTCAAAAACAGTTTTTGCAATATCTACAACGTATATGGGCCAAGCTACTGTAGATAAAGTTTGATTAAGCTTCTTAAAATTAGCCTTCGCAAAGTCAAATCTGAAACTAGAATCGTATTTAGTAGCAATGCTACTCGGAGAATTTCTTTCAAATTCGTATGCTATATATGCAGGGAAGGATGGTAAGGGTCTTCAGGTACAGTAAGAGGTTCACCTCGGCTTAGAGTACATTTTGATGTATAGTCAACAAATACCAAATCAAGGGTTCTACCGAACATGTTAGGAATTATATTTATTTGTTTAAGGCACAGTTCAGTTATTTCAGCTAAAAATTCGTTGTTGAACAGTTTTGAAGAAATAGGTACAATATCATAATCAGATATGGTCCATAATATATGCGGGAGATTAAAGTCACCCAAGACGATCATCGAATTAATGGGCTTCAACATTGAATTAACAATTTTCAGCAGGGAGATATGATCCATATACACCGAAGGATCAAAAGAAGGTGGGATATAGCAGACTGCAATATAGACAAAACCCATTGCGAGCTTGTTTCTAATGCATTTGAATTCTGTAGAATCGGTAACGGGTAAATCAACCTCAGCTGAAGGTACAGAAGAATGTACCGCAAGCAAAACTCCACCACCAATTCTGTTCAAGCGGTCATTTCTGTATATTTGGTAATCATGGCAAAGAATCTCTGAGTTAAATACATGAGGTTTTAGCCATGTTTCAGTTGAAGCTATAATGTTGTAATTGCAGTTAAACCATTTCAAATACAATTCTGTTAGTTTATTGTTTAGGCCTCTAACATTTTGATAAAACACATTAAGGACCGATTTAGCATTCAGTTTTTTGATGCAATAATGTTATTGGGAAGTGTAGCGATATTTAGGGTATTATTGTTACGCTTACGCTCAAATTCCCTCACAAAAGCACCAGGCGGCCAAAAAGAATTATTTAGTATAGTTTCAAAATGTTGTGCGGATACATCAATCCTAAAAGACGAAATATCTCTAGGATAGTTAAAATTGAATTTTCGAATTGTCACGTTATCAAATTTAAGTTTAGCGATGATGTACGGCTTTAGGTCCTCTTCTGTAGTGTCTTTATCAAATCTTGACACAAAAATTGATTTTTTAATAGGGACAACAATAAGATAACTAGTCGGCGGTTCGGATTCCGCATGAGGGTTTTGGGGATTCTGATTACTTTTTATAGAAGATTTTTTAGGTTTTGTTAATGAAATCTTTGATGAAGATGGCTGAGCCGTTAAGGGACTTGGGGATGCCAGATTTATTAATTCGATAGTTGGCGGTGAACCAACTATGGGTGCAGGAACTTCTGCAATGGCACCAAGTGTCGGGGCACTAGAGGAAGCACTGTTAGGATGACGGTGTCTATGTGGATTGTTAACGTTAGTTAAGTCATTCAGATATTTGAATGACTTAAATAAGTTTTTATACTGGATGAATTTCTTGGACAGTGCGTCAATTTCTCTACCTATTTCAGAGAACCCAACGCGAGCCTGTTTGAATGCTTTGTAAAGATCAATCTCAGTTGGTCTACATTTCAAACAGGCCCAACGAACTCCCTTATCACTATCGTTGAGTGCGTCAACCACTGTTACAAACCGGCACACTTCATATGGGCGAGCCCATCGCCATACCAAATCGGCTCTAATTTTTGCACCTTCTTATCATTAATGAGACCACAGTGCAGTCGCGTTATCCCTTTAAACAAATCAAATGTCCAACAAAATAAACGTTCATATTTACACATCCAAATCCGCATAGTTGAGTCGCGTTCAAGTGGAAAGAAATAAATCCAAATCATATCATTTTAATAAGCAAAATTCAATAAAAGCAAAGACAAGAGCTCAGCGCGCGTAGCCACAAAAACATAAGAAAAACTTTTAGAGAAGAAACAAGAAAACAAATCAAGAAAGTTTTGTCTCGTAGTGGCTCTAAACATTTGGTGCTTCCACATATTTCTCTTTCATTTTGTATTCTATAGCAGGCCAACGAAGCATGGTTTCTGATAGCCTAGTCTATGAAATATCTTGCATTGAGCTGCCAGTTGTGCCACCTAAGTTTTCAAATAAAAAGCGTTGTATTTAACAAAAATAAATATACACAATCACATTAATCACTTGTAGAGCAATGCTAACAAACATAACGACATTTATTTAGATGTACATATGTCATATGGAACAAATGCGGTTTTCATTTCTATGAATAAATGCCCCTGGTGGCAACGCGCATGCGCACACGCCACTCAATTTAGATTAGAAATTATCAGCTGACATGTGCGATGCAGACCAACGGCACACTCTACACTTTTGTTTTTTATTTTTATTTTTTTTTTGCTTATTCGAACACCTCTGCTTTATACCACAACTCTTCCGTCCCCCTCGACTAATCATTTACCTACCGGCTTGTGCAGGCGTTCAACTTCATATGTTCAACTTTGCGTTAGTCACAAGGAGCTTCGGGTTTTAAAGCTCTCCATAGTTCATTGCTGTTTTTGTGGTTTATGATAAAATTCTTAATAAGAACAGACAGCTCGAGATGGCAGTAAATTTATACGTAGGTACCTACTAAAGTATTTGAGCATAGATTTGTGACCGGTATTTTGCCTGTGATATAGTCATGCGTCAGTTGTCATTAGAATGATGATGAGTAAAAATATTTGAAATTAGAGACGAAATTCTTTGGAAAACCCAAAAATGTCAATTTCAGAAGCACTAGCTCGAACAAGGAATTTTGAGATAGGTTCACTAAATCGAAAATTTTATTTGTTTCTAATTTGATTTAAAAGGGATGTGCGTATTTTTCTCGTGCCCTAAGCTTAAGGCGAGCGCCGTGATATGCTGATAGCGTGCTCGCCTACAAGAAGTAATGTTCTGGGTTCAATACCGGGGAATAGCAACATCAAAATAGTTAGAAAAACGTTCTTCTAAGCGTGATCACCCTCGGCAGTGGATTGGCAAACCCTCAGAGTGCATTTCTGCAATGAAAAACTTCTCAGGGAAAATGCATCTGAGTTGTCGTTCAGAATGAAACATGGGATCTTCATTTATTTGTAGGAGAAATTAAAAGTTGCACAATACAAATCGGAAGAGAAGCTCGGCCCAAATATTATCGAAAGTTTAACGCCCAAAGCATTTTTTATAAGCTACATGGTCTAAAAAAATTAGATACAGTTTTAGTGGAGTTCTAGATTAGCTTCTAAATGGTACCAACCGATACCGACAAGTTATTGATTTATTATCGGCTAATTACTGATAGCGAATTAATATCGTCGAGTTATCGGTTTGTTATTGGCTTAATATCGCGGAGCTATCGGCTTTTTATTGGTTTCTTATCGACTTTCGATAACAACCCGATAAATATCGATAATAAATCGACAACTTTCTGATGGCAAATCGATAGCTTTTTGAAATTAAATCGATAGAAAATCGATAACTTTTCGGACATATTGCCTATTTTCCAAAGCATTTTTGAAATTGGATCGATAAATTTTCAATAGCATGTCTATAAATTTTCGATGGCAAATCGATACATTTTCGATAAAAAATCGATATATTTTTGATGACACAACGATTGGATTTTTGAAATCAAATCGACAACATTTTCGCTAAATAATCGATAGCTTTTTTTACCATATCAATAACTTTTCGATAGCAAATGGGTAACATTTCGATACCAAGTAGACAACTTTTCGATAAGTTTTTAAATTAAATCTGGCGACCACCGTGGTATGATGGTAGCGTGCTACGCCTACCACACCGCATTCCCTGGGTTCACATCCCGGGCAAAGCAAAATCAAAATTTTAGAAATAAGTTTTTTCAATTAGATGAAAATTTTTCTTAGCGTGGTCGCCTCTCGACAGTGTTTGGCAAGCACTCCGAGTGTATTTCTGCCATGAAAAGCTCTCAGTGAAAACTCATCTGCCTTGCAGATGCCGTTCGGAGTCGGCATAAAATCATGTAGGTCCCGTCCGGCCATTTTGTAGGGAAAAATCAAGAGGAGAACGACGCAAATTGGAAGAGAAGCTCGGCCTAAAATCTCTTCGGAGGTTATCGCGCCATACATTTATTTATTTATTTATTTTTTTAAATTAAATCTATAAGTTTTCAATAACATATCGATAAAATTTCGATGGAAAATCAATAAATTTTCGATAAAAATTGATAACTTCTTTATAAAATACCGACAGTTTATCGATTAATAAATAATCCGTTTTTCATAATAAATCGATAATTTTTCAAGAAAAAAAATAAATAACTCGACGATAAAAAATCGTCAACTCATAGATAATATTTGTTATCGATAGAATATTTTGCTACATGTGACTATACTTACGGCTATATTCTGTATTCCATACGCTGTATGACCACCACTGTATTATTTTCGGAAGAAAATCGGAGAATATACTATTAAGGCACGTACTTACTTCAGATCGACCTGGACGATGGTGTGCACTCAAAATCCATTTGAACATGCGAAAAGGGCGAGCTTCCTTCTCAAACCAAACAAATGTGTACTGAAAGTACTTACGAATGTCATCACAGCTTACTGCGCTATAAAACTAAATTGTCAACCTCATCCGCCCTTGGCGAATCTATTTTATTTCGCAGGCGAGACTTTAGCAACTCCGATTTCCTCAGGGAAGAAGATTATACTTTCCGAAACATAACGGATCAGTATTCAACAAATGATAATCAACATCGATAAATTTCCACAAAACCTTCGGAGAATCTAATTATCGCTACAAGAAGTAGAGAACTTTGTAGGAGAAAGTGGAAAGGACTTCTTCCTTTTGCGCAGACCTACAGGAAAGATTAAACAAAATTTCTAGGCCTAGAGTTTTTTTACAGTCTGGTGGAGTTAAAGAGAAGGTGGATATACCGCTCTTATTTAAGTTGTTATAAAATTATACTAATAGGAAGTATCTTACTCGACTCCGTGAAGGCATTTATAATGTACGAAAGTGTTTCTAAGTGGACGTGTAAATGTAAGACGCAAGTTTAAGTGTGTTGATCACTGCACAAGCTCCTGCATAAATGGGTCTTGAGTCAGCTCAGCAAGCGTTCTTTCATTTGCAGGCTAGCAAGATCCTTCTTGTCGGAAGTGGATGGTAGTAGGTCTGCCGTATTAATTGGGTTATTAAGGCTTAGCTATCAATGGTCATTGAGGTTTTGACAGGGCACTGTCCAATGAGCATCCATGTGGTTCGTCTCAACATACTAGAAACCTTATCCTGCTGCAGCTGTATGGAGGATGATGAAGTGGAATCATCGAGTTACTTTATGTTTGATTGCTCAGTTTTTCCCAGAACTCGGCGAAAATATTACAGTCGTGACTAACTGGGATCTGCGGAGGATTTATCAAAAGTTTCGATCGGTCTCATTACAAAGCAATATGGTTGCTACCCAACGATTCTATAAGTTGCTATAGCTACATTCCCGTTATTTTATATGGTATCACTACACTCAGAGAAAAAATCGTTCTAAAACGAACGAAACAAGTTCAAAATTAAGAACATTCGTTGACAAAAGTCTGTTAAGTACGTTTTTTCTTAACTTGTGACCGATGGGATTGTTTTAAGAACAGTTTTTCCAAGCACACCGTTCGTATTTTATGATCACTTTGGTATTGATGTGTGAACCTTCTGTGCTCATTTCAAGCACTACTTGGGCTTGATTTAGGATTTTTCGTTCTCACGCTTCGAGAACGATTTGGGGCCGATTTAACATTTTTCGGTCTCAATTTAAGAACGGTTCGGTGGGAGGGAAAGTATTTTTTTAAATATATTTATTTAATTTTTATTAATAATAATATTTTTGTCATAAATAAAGAATATTTACAACAAAAAAATTGTTATTAAAATTCAAAAGTTTAAGAAAAAATGCATAATAAGCATTTTTTCATACATTTCTCTTTTTGAGAAATTATTCTTATTTAAAGATGTAATCTGCATATATACTCAAAACATTTCATAACAAGTTTGAGAATTACCTGTGGATATGTGAATGGAACTGAACGAAAAATAAGAGTTAAAAAAATAGAACAAAAAAAATTGTATTAAAAAATTCAGAGTTTGGTGGTGATCGAACTCGCGCAACACGATCGCAAGCGCAACATCATAGCCGCTGGGCCACTACAACTGCTTTATAGCTGCTGCCAAATGGTGTATTTAACATTATAGTGCACACGAATTGTACCGTTTTTTTTTTCTTGGGCTTGATTTAAGAACATCGTTCTCATTAATAGAACATTTGTTCATATTTTAAGACCGGCCGTTCGTTTTTCAAGAAAATGGTGTCAGTTCAAGAACAAGGATGTTGTTTTAAGAACAGGTCGTTCGTTTTTCAAGAACAAAAAAGTAAGAACATGAAAAGCTTGAGTTGAGTCCGCTGGTGCTGGATTTTAGAACGGCGTTTTTCTCTGAGTGTACGGGCCCTTATGTTGTCCAAGTGAGCTTCCCCTACCAGGGCAGCTAACATCTAATCTAGCCTAGCCTAAGTGGACATGTGTGAAGTCCGCACGTCCTCTCAACCTTACAAAGCCTGGATAGATGTGATACAATGTGCTCATATTCAAGTTCTTCCAGTAGGCCCGAATGCTGAAAATTACAAAGAAATACATCACACTGCGTCTAGTAAACGAGTTTGGGTCATGACATGCGGCATGAAATTTCTTAAACAAAGCTGTGTTATTTCTTTAAATTCCTTTAGATTATTTTCATTATCATATTTCTCATATTAGCCGATAGCATTCATATGCGAAATATTCATATTTTTCAAAGATAATTTATTCCTTAAACAACTCAATTGTTCCACCCGAATCACACCCAACTTCCCAGCCCACAAAAAAAAATTATCACAAAAAGACTGCAAGTAAGATCAAAACCAATGCAACTGCAAAGCAAAAGCAGCATCCAAACACGTAAAGCCGTAGCAGCACATGATGTCGAGAAGCGGCCTTAAATCCGCGCTTGAACGTGATTTGTGCGCACGCGCGCACCTGTGGCCCAGGTACTATATGTATGATGCATGCTGGGCCGTTGGCAGTTCAGTCTAAACGTCAACATTAAGCGCGTGTTTGACATGTCTGCGTTTGTGCAGTGGTGCAGCGCATTCAACCAAGCGCTAAATCGGCAAGTAGTCAGATATGTATGTTTGTACTTATGTGCTTATAGCGATTATGCATTTCGATTTCTTTTTCAAAGATTTTGCCTGTTTGATGTTTACTTTCATTTTGTTATTATTTCTTGTTTTCTTGGTTGCAGCATTCTGTTAAATATTTGTATGTGTCTACATTTTTTAATTGGATTAATCCATCCATCAAAATTATGTACATTCAAAAGGGACTGCATTAGTGTCACTTTTTTTTTAAAGAGGTGTACGTAAAACTTCAAAATAATTTAATTGTAATAATAATAAAAATTTCGAGGTTCTTCTGCAAGCCGGCCAGAACATGCGGCGCGATTTTATCAAGGGTCTAGCGAAATTTTCTCTTTTAATACTTTGGGCCTTACAGGAAGCGCTTTTTAAGAATGGGCCCAACTGGTGTTGCCTAAATAGGCATCGTGAAGATTTTTCTAGGCTGGTTATGAAAATAAAAAGCAGTCTGTATGATGCAACGCTCCAAGTTATTATTATTATCGGTGCTTTAATAAAAAATGTATAAAATAGCTCCCGATTAGATTGAAAAAAGAATCTTCTATTAAAACAGTGTTGCAATAGTTTGACAGCGAAGAGTAGAAAAGAGCTCGTTGTCTGTTAAACTAATTAAAAATGTTTACTTCACAACTAAAAGCGCGTTTAAATCAAACTGATTAGTGATTCCTCAGCTTGCACTGCTTTTATACTTTCAGTTTTCTCGTTCACCCATTTCTCCTAAGGCCTAGTTATTTGGCGAACAGTTGTATCTCATGCTTGGTTACCAGCTATATACATGCATATTTGTAGTTGCCTTCCTACTACCCATATGCGTGTGCATGTGTGAGTAACTACTTCTTCCCTTAGCTGATGACCACATATGTGTATGTGAGATATCTCTTCACTTCGAGCTACTGGTTATGTGTGTGGAATATTCTTCGTTCCTTGTATATAAGTGTCGCTGCTTGCTGTTTTTGTTGTTGTGATTATTTACTAACAGCATATTGATGTCAACATTCACCATAATATATACTGCTTTTTTATACTCAGTTGAGCAGAGCTCACAGAGTATATTAAGTTTGATTGGATAACGGTTGGTTGTACATATATAAAGGAATCGAGATAGATATAGACTTCCATATATCAAAATGATCAGGATCGAAAAAAAATTTGATTGAGCCAAGTCCGTCCGTCCGTCCGCCCGTTAACACGATAACTTGAGTAAATTTTGAGGTATCTTGATGAAATTTGGCATGTAGGTTCCTGAGCACTCATCTCAGATCGCTATTTAAAATGAACGATATCGGGCTCGAATATTCGAAAATTTCACTCGAAAATTTCGAAAAACCGAAAAAGTGCGATAATTCATTACAAAAGACAGCTAAAGCGACGAAACTTGGTAGATGAGTTGAACTTATGACGCAGAATAGAAAATTAATAAAATGTTGGACAATGGGCGTGGCACCGCCCACTTTTAAAAGAAGGTAATTTAAAACTTTTGCAAGCTGAAATTTGGCAGTCGTTGAAGATATCATGATGAAATTTGGCAGGAACGTTACTCCTGTTACTATGTGTACGCTTAATAAAAATTAGCAAAATCGGAGAAGGACCACGCCCACTTTTAAAAAAAAATTTTTTTAAAGTAAAATTTTAACAAAAAATTTTATATCTTTACAGTATATAAGTAAATTATGTCAACATTCAACTCCAGTAATGATATGGTGCAACAAAATACAAAAATAAAAGAAAATTTCAAAATGGGCGTGGCTCCGCCCTTTTTCATTTAATTTGTCTAGGATACCTTTAACGCCATAAGTCGAACAAAAATTAACCGATCCTTTTAAAATTTGGTAGGGGCATAGATTTTATGACGTTAACTGTTTTCTGTGAAAATGGGCGAAATCGGTTGATGCCACGCGCAGTTTTTATACACAGTCGTCCGTCTGTCCTTCCGCTCGGCCTATAACACGATAACTTGAGCAAAAATCGATATACCTTTACTAAACTCAGTTCACGTACTTATCTGAACTCACTTTATCTTGGTATAAAAAATGGCCGAAATTCGACCATAACCACGCCCACTTTATCGATATCGAAAATTTCGAAAAATGAAAAAAATGCCATAATTCTATACCTAATACGAAAAAAGGGATGAAACATGATAATGTAAGTGGATTGTTTTATTGACGTGAAGATAACTTTAGAAAAAACTTTATAAAATGGTTGTGACACCTACCATATTAAGTAGAAGAAAATGAAAAAGTTCTGCAGGGCGAAATAAAAAACCCTTAAAATCTTGGCAGGTATTACATATATAAATAAATTAGCGGTATCCAACAGATGATGTTCTGGGTCACCCTGGTCCACATTTTGGTCGATATCTGGAAAGCGCCTTCACACCACTCCCTTTTAAAACTCTCATTAATACCTTTACTTTGATACCCATATCGTACAAACTCATTCTAGAGTCACCCCTGGTCCGCCTTTATGGCGATATCTCGAAAAGGCGTCCACCTATAGAACTAAGCCCCACGCCCTTTTAAAATACTCATTAACTCCTTTCGTTTGATACCCATATTGCACAAACGAATTCTAGAGTCACCCCTGGTCCACCTTTATGGCGATATCCCGAAACGGCGTCCACCTATGGAACTAAGGATTACTCCGTTTTAAAATACTCATTAACGCCTTTATTTTGATACCCATATTGTACAAACAAATTCTAGGGTCACCCCTCGTCCACCTTTGTGGCGATATCTCGAAACGGCGTCCACCTATGGAACTAAGGATTACTCCCTTTTAAAATCCTCATTAACACCTTTCTTTTGATACCCATATTGTACAAACAAATTCTAGGGTCACCCCTCGTCCACCTTTGTGGCGATATCCCGAAAATACGACCACCTATACAACAACCACCACTCCCTTTTAGAACCCTCATTAATACCTTTAATTTGATACCCATATTGTACAAACAAATTCTAGAGTCACCCCTGGTCCACCTTTACGGCGATATCTCGAAACGGTGTCCACCTATGGAACTAAGGCCCACGCCCTTTTAAAATACTCTTTAATGCCTTTCATTTGATACACATGTCATACAAACACATTCCAGGGTTTCCCTCGGTTCATTTTCCTACATGGTTATTTTCCCTTATTTTTTTACCATAGCTCTCAACTGAGTATGTAATGTTCGGTTACACCTGAACTTAACCTTCCTTACTTGTTTAAACATGTAGTTTGGTATTTGTAAAAAGCCTCTTTACAACTTATTTGAGCTAAGCATTTTCATAATATTAGAATATTTTTTTTCTTTTTTTACAGGAAGGCTTCACCGATCCACCATCAACATCGTCCATCAGTCGTCTGTTGCGAGGTAATGATCGTACCAGTGAAGATGGACGAAAGGATTATAGTATACACGGCTTGTTAGGTGGTAAGTCATAAGTAGCTGAGTTGGGCATGTCTACTAAATAGAAGAAAGAGAGAAAAAGTTGAAATAATTTAACGAAAAATTAGCATAAAAACATGAAAAAAACTTAAAATAAGACTAAAAATTTAATAGGAAATATAAAGAAAGAAATGAAATTAAAGCGGCGGCTCAAACATTGAGTCAATTATACAAACTCGACAAACAAATTTTATTATAGAATTCTCAACGACATGTCCAACCAAAAACAAGTAAGGACGGGACTGTCTTCATACCTTTCATGAATGGGGCAGAACAATAATCTTATCCCGTTCGTAACCTCCAAATAATCGGATGTATAAGATAAGAAATATATAGTGAACACATGTAAATACCTAAACGATTTTTAAGATAAATATAAAATAAAAAATGATAAAAAACACCCTTATCTGAACGATCGGCTGTATGGGGTATATATTGTATAGCTCCGATCGAAATGATTCTTTCAGGAAATCGTCTATGATATATTAAAATATCTATCACCAAGTTTAACGTTTTTATATTAGAAATTAAGGGAGAAATTGCCAAAAATCTTTCTAGCTGAACGATCGGTTGTATGGGATATAACTATATATAGATCCGATCAAAGTTTTTTTTTCATGATATCTTTTACAATATATTAGAATATATATCACCGAGTTTCACGTTTATACTTTCTAAATTGCGGCAGGAATGACCAAAATTGTCTTATCTGAACGATCGGTTGTATGGGAGATATATGTTATAGTGGTCTGATATAATACAAAAATACATCCTTCATTGAGATCTCTCAAAATTTGATAGACTAGTTTGCGTTCAAACAGACAGGCGGACGGAACGACAGACGGACATGGCTATATCAACTCAGTTCGTTACCCTGATCAATTCGGTATACTTAATGGTGAGTCTATCTTCTATATTTCTCAACGTTAAAACATCGGACTAAAGTTAATATACCATTTCATGTTCATGAAAGGTATAATTAGAGAGTATTATGTAATCAAAACTGAATTTATATTTTAAAACATTTAAATCAGTCAATATCAAGGGCATCAAAAAAAATTAGCTCAAAAGAAATACCGCAACATTAGTTAGTCACTCCATCGGACATCCAGACTAACTGGCCACTAAAACGTAATTAAAATGAATTCAATAAGTGAGTCAGTGCTTCCTAAAAAAACCTAAAACTACGTCACTTGCTACTCTAATTTTTGACTGCTCCCCTTTTTGCTGCTACGCGCGATCGGTTTTCCCTTTTTGTTTTTTACCTTTTTATACCGCATGGCGCAGGTTGAAAAGACTACCCACCGAAAATCACTGATCATTTATTTGATAATTTTAAAGTCATCATCAAATCATTTGTTCCTATCAAAGCACACAAACTGTATTATTTGGCGGTATTCTCACTTTGATCGTATTGCTAGCTCGATCATTCTAGCATCGACTCAATTGATCTTAGAGCACAATTTTGAGTTTTGGAAGATGCAAGAGCTTACAACTCTTGCTAGGTAATTGTAGATTAAAGTTACTTACAAATATAAATATGTATAACAAAAGATCGTCACTATGATAACGATCTTGATATTAAGCTTATTGGAGGCGACAGCATAATGATGGGAAAGGGAAGCGGAAGATTTTTACGCGAATGCATTAGCTGAAAGCCGATTTAAAGAAGTGGAGAAAATGTTTTGGTATTTAATGATGACACCTGAAAATCAAAAATCATTTCTAGTGATCAGAAGCAGATGTTCTGCAGTGAGTTTATTCCATATTTGGTTTTCTTCTTGCATGAAAGGGTGTTTCGTTTGCTGCAACTAATTGAAGGGTGAATATGTTTTGTACTTTCTAAGCTCAAGAAGCGCTGCCGTGGAGAGCGGTTTCCCCATATTTTATCTGCAAAAGTAGTGGAGAGTGAACGAGCTCTTTGATCGAATGCATTAGAATCCAAAACGAGAAATAGGGTGGAGAAGGATACGTAGCATAGGGAACAATAGAGCTCTCTCGCAATACCATGCAGTACTGAGAATTGTCCATCTGTTGCGAGCAGTGGTCGACACAACATACCTCGATAGTGAGCGCTTGGAGTAGGTCCAAGGCATTTCAAGAGGTTTGCTTCGAGAAAGACTGGGTATTGCAACCGGTACGAGAAGGAAGTAGCGGCAGAATGAAGAGGAAGCGTACTGCTGAAGGCGACAAGCCTGCTTTGAAATCCCAGGACCAAGAGGCAGGACAGCCGCATAGACAAGACAAATAGGTGCAAGGCTGTAAGACGGATGGACCCCAATAGCGAGGAAGCAACAACCTCCCTAGCTGTTAGTTAGGGAGCGAATGCGAAAAGTAGCGACTTGCCAACAACCGATGTTAAAGTAAAAGATAAGATAAAGGAAGGTAACGCTAAGACTCCAGCTTTCTAGGAGGGCTCAAATTACACCGATAAATTTTTAGTGGTATTGCATTTTAGTCTAAAAATGTGTTCGAGTGTAAGCAATCTCTAGAAAGAATCGGGATAGGGAGAAATATAAATTTATATTGGGTCCCTGGGCAAATCGGAAAAGATGGAAATAAAAAGCGGAAAAGCAAGCTAAATAGTGCACCCCGTTGGAAGCTTGTACTGTAGACGTACCAATCCGATTGGGCCTGATTAAAAGAAGACGTAAGCTGCACATGATCGCATAATGCAAAGTGTTGAAAGTCATGTGCAGATATTACCACTTTAGATTAACAAAGTTACTTTTATCATTGAAAATACGGGACAGTAGGCTCATAATGGGTAAAACGACTGGGCACTACCTTCTGGCGTCACATGCTTTTAAACTAGGCTTGTAAGTGATAGCAGATGTAAGAAGTGCAGGTTGGGGGATGAAATTATATAGCATGTTTTGTGCTCGTGCCTTGCGCCTGCAAAGGGTAAAACTCCAGCTTTAGAAGTAACAAAGCTTTCAGATCGAGAAGTAGCAAGTAGGATAGGTCTTAGAAAACTGGTAGTGTTTGCCAAGAGGACAGAGTTATTTTATAACATATGTCCTGCCTTTCTGTTCCAGTTGATCGTTGAGCAAACTTCTGTTAACGCTATGGACTCATTCGGTCTATGTGAGGTCCGCACGAACCAGCCAGTTCAACCTTACCTAACTTTGGAATGTTTTTTATAGCTAAAATGCTTAGTGGACCATCAAATCATTTACCTGCCACCTTTCCACCTTTTTAGTCAACAGACATTCTTGTCGTCTCATTACCTATTGAGAGCCCTATATATGTACTATGTTATACACCCAAGAGAAACCTTGTTATCGGGTTTGTAAACAAATTTATCAAAACACGAAAATTTTAAAGTTCTATTGCATTTCGAATCACCCTTTACCTACCTGTCTACTAATCAGGGCCGTAGCTACCAAAGGGGCAACCGGGGTAATGCCCCTCGGCCACCAGCATACAAGGGCCCCGGTCGAGTAAAAGAAATAATTAAATTAAAACCTTCGATTTCTGTTCAATTAAATATTGTTATCTAAAATTACGTAGAAAAATTTGTACGGACGAAAAACAGCATTTTACTAAAATTAGTACAGATTCTTCAAATTTGTTGCAAAGAGAAAATGTATTAATTAATTTCCAGTCGATGAGTTGACATTTTTTTCAAAGCTCACGCCAACACTGGTCGGTACTCGCATCAAGCTTGCGCGTGTGCATAATGGCACAGCAAAACAACAGACTGCCAGTTTAGTTCAAAGCTTTGTCAGTTTTGTTTACATAGTGATTCAGTTTGTGTCTAAAAGCAGATTCATTGGTGCCGTTTGTCGTATCGCTGTAGTCGTATCCCTAACGCAACCCTATACGATACATTGTTATCGATTATTGGTGCGGTAACCTAAAAATCGTGAAAATTTCATAAAAATGAAGAAAACGCAAAAAATTTCAAACATGTTCCACAAAAAATAAGTCTCTTAGTCATAATGTATCCAAAACAATGAATAAAATCTACAAAAAGTTATTAAATTCATCAACTCAAATATTTTTAGGTTATGGATATGGCGAGAAACCAAAGACAAATTGGTTGGCTACGATACGGTTACGAACTTAGCATTACGATATGGCACCAATAATCGATTACATTGATTCCCATAAGGTTGGTCGAATCAGCTGTTATAAGGTTACCGATACGGTTACAGATAACACACCAATGTCTGCAGCTTAATAGTGTGGTAGATTAATCAAAATGAAACGTGCTTACCCGGGTGGTGTCGAAAAAAGAGGGGACAAAAAAAAAAGGAAAACGAAGAATCGGTCAAAATCAACCTACAAATTACTTCGTGGTTGACAAAAATTGAAAAAATTGGCACGGAAAATCAAGGTTTGTATATTAGCATCAGACATATGCGATTTATGGAAAATAGAAAAGTTTTCCAACAAAAGATCACGCAGGGTCAAGATTCATTTCGATGAACTATGTCAGGATGAAAGATTCAATGATTCAGAGCAATGCTTCCGAGTGACTATTTTCTATCCCATGATTGATACTATATCATCCCAACACGAAAATAGATTCGACGGAGTGAAACAAGTTCTGGGTGATTATCAAGTCTTGCAGCCACAGTTCCTAGCAAATGCTTCGATAAAGAGCTTGGAACAAAAAGCTGACGAGTTTTCCATACAATTTTCTGAGGATGTATCGGCATCATTTTCCTCTCCATTACTGTCTGTCAGGTCTACATGTCAGAAAGAACTTGCCCCTATGAAAGATGTGAAGGTGTTGGATCATTTTTTTATTATTCAAAATTCATCTTTGTCTTCGAGCTACGCAGATGTTTGAAATTGATTAAAAACTACCTGCGAAGGACGATGGCACAAGAAAGGTTAAGTAATTTGGCGCTATTGTCCATCGAAAATCAAAGAGCACGCAGAGTGGATTATAATGTGGTGACAGACAAATTTGCTGCTGTGAAATCGAGAAAAAAACTTTTATAGTTCATCTAAAACGTCGTAGAAAAACTAATGATATTGTAATAAAACTAGTAAGACTGATGTTTCCCAAAGCTAAGTTTAAGTGGGACTGTAATATGAATATGTTCAAACTTTATTATAGTAAAAATCTCTGTATGGTATTGCATTGAAAAAATATTAATAAGAAATTGCTTGGCGCGTTATCCTTCCACCCATATCGAGCGTCTTTTTAAATTTGCGTCGTGCTCCTTTTAGTTTATCCTACAAACAGATGAATTTTTACTGAGAAGCTTTTCATGGCAGAAGCACATGGATAAAATTTCGATAAAGGGGCCCCAATTATTCTTCTGACCCGAGGCCCCTGCGACTCACGCTACGGCCCTGCTACTAATGTTTGTAATACACATATACGAGTAGTTGATGAGTCGTGTGAACCGAGCGCTCAATATTGATCAACATCAAAGTATGCGGACTAACCAGTAAATATGCAAAGTCATACGATCAACAATACAATAAAAAGTGAACACATACAGTGATTCGCAAGTGACGTGGGACAGTCAATTTTGAAACAATTTTCGTTTATTTTCATAATAATTGACTTTATTCTTTAGAGATAAAAAATAATATTGAAATAAAAATGTTAAACATTATTTTCTTACTCCAGAAAGCGTATTTTGACGACTTAAGAATTCAGTAAAACTTTTACACGAAAATTTTACACTTTAATTGAAGAAAACCAGTTTTAAAATAAACACATTTTTGCTTTAAATCAAATAAATGAAAGTAGTTCATAAAAACCTTTCTTTCTTTAGAAATTTTTCACCATCTATAATAAAGTTAGCTTTTATCTGCAAGACAGCAATCCTTCCGTTAGTTTCATTTGACATTTTCGATTTCACCAACACAGGGTGAACTACTTGCATTAAAATCGATAATTGTGAATATTTTGTAGAAATTATGGCAAAAATATCTTTACGAATTTTGGAAAGTTCTCAATAATTCTGCAACTGTTGTTATCATTCGCATCCTAAACTTCCAAATAAATAAACTCAAATATTCTGTATATAAAATGCTTTTTATATACAGCACTACTATGGATGGAGAACTTCACAATTTATTCGCGTACTTCACTTATAACGTGTTAAATTCAAAGCAGGTTAATATTGCGTAAGCCTTTGCGTTGCACTAAATTGACCGTCAATGCTTCAGTTAGCACGGAAAACCGAGAATTTGGATAGCATAATGTTTAATTGAATTGACAAACCCACGTTGACTTAGATCCACTATTTCTTTTAGTGATAACTTTTATTCGTCTTTCACCACTTTCTTAAAACGTTCTGAGAAGATAGTTAGTTTAGGTCTTTTCAGATATTTGTCAATTAAAGTACCCGGAAATGGGGTAGGGGTAAATTTTGCGGGATACAAACTTAGGAAGCGATAGCAAAGATTGATTTTAAAGATCGTTTGTAGATTTACCGTTTTTGAATAGAGTATTCGTGTATAAAGATTTTAAATGATTTCTTCTTAACTTCATATTGAGCTTGGGGCTTAAAACCTTATTATTTTATACTATTTTTTTCAAATTTTTTGGTACTTTTGATAATATGGAAATATATTTTAATAAGAGGTTAAATTTCCTAAAATAGGAAGGAGGGTACCTGTTGCATCTAGAAGGTTATAATCAGCATTTCTGAAGTTTAAGGAGAGACTACACAACTTAAGGTATAAAAAGTGAGGAACTGAGATGGTTCAGGTTTGATGCGAATCTCAAAAATGCTGTTATAACTTTTTTCACCTAAACGCGTTTCCGCCATACAGTACCTTTTGGTATTACTAGAATTTAAAGCATTTTTTAAAACATTTTTTACAAATCGATTGCTGAGTGGAATGCGTTACGAAAACACACTACCTTAGAAAACTTTTGAAGAGAGCCATGTTTCAGAATTTGTTTGAAGTACGCCCTTTTTAGCATTTTATGCAAAAACGTCCTATTTAAGAGTTTGTTTCGGAAAATCGTTCCCTGACCAGAAATCTAATACATTTGACGTTAGATGAGGTGTTTATGAAAAAAGTTCTGAGATAGAGCGTTTTCTAACCAAATTCTGAGATAGGGCATTTTTGAAGAAAAAATCCTGAAATATGCTGATTTTTGCAAATATACTCCCAACCGAGAAAGGATGATATTTCAGTCAGCTTTCGATATATGAATTGTTACATAAACTTGTTAATCTTACACAGATCTCAAAGTTGTGCACGAATTGAAAATGCTTTTTTTCAATAATCGTTTACACATCAATTGCTGAGTGAAGACCACACTATCTTGGCGGCCTTTGCGAAAACGCCTTACCTCAGAAAAACGTGTTATTTCAGAATTTCGTTGAAGAACGCTTTATTTGAACTAATGCAATTAATTTTGACGTTAATGCCCCGATTCTAGTCTGGTAACAATATTCTTCACCACGGTAACGAAATCGTGTAGCAACTTTTACACCATTTTGGTATTCTACCCGCGAAAGTAGCCGGATAATTTTTTACCCACAAAAGTAGGTGGTTACATCGAAATAACCACACAACTGCTGTTGTTTAGAAAAGGGCAAAACTAAAAATAAAGAATTGTAAGCGCAAATAAGTAAAGATAATAGTAAAAAAGTGTTGCCTCTTGCTATACATATTTGTTTACATTATGTACTTTCACTGAATAAATTACAATAGGGGGACTCATGA